>NW_026992500.1:0-65744 GCF_028769735.1 Zonotrichia leucophrys gambelii | reverse complement strand
GCTGGGACACGCTGCTGTTTGCTGACACCCAGCACTATGCTATGGGTCTGCTGGCCAGGTGAGACCCCCTTCTCCCCATTGCCCCTGGCATTTGTGCCCTGTGCTCCACACAGTCCTGTGGTCATGGGCCACAGAGCCTCATCACTGAGGGATGGCCAAGGAGCCTGAAAAAGGCTGGGAGAGGAGAGTGCCCAGAAGGGGCCACTTCCCAGAGCACCCACATCCCCTCCAGGGATGCTGGGGAAAGACCAGACCTCTCAGAGTCAGTCCTGGGAGAGGTTTTCCCTCCACCTCACGGTCTCCTTTTTTCCCCATGCCAGGGAGATGCGTTATGACTTGACCCCCTGTGTTCCCATGTCGCATATTGCCTTCTCCTGCTGCTCAGCAGTGAAAAGCCAAGGTGGGATCTGCCCTTGCTGGCATTCCTTGTGGAGGTGAGCCTGGTGGCCAGTGCTTCCTCGCTGAGCTGCCTCCCAGCTCTGTGCCCTCTCACAGCCACAGCTGCCTGGGACGGTGCCCACGCCCTGTGCTGCTGCCTGGGCCCGGGCCTGTGCGCTTCTGGGCTCCTGCTGGATGGCTCCCCTGTCACTGCCCTGTGCCTTTCAGGTCCTTGAGTGCCTGGACTTGAGGAAATGTGCTCGCACTCTTGTGAAGATCATGTCAAGTTGCCTGCAGATGGAGTGCAGGGAGCAGCGTCGCGTGGCGCTCAGAGGCCTCGTGGGTCTCAGCAAGGATCCCTCGATGGTGAGAAGGGGGCTGTGGCGGAAGCTGCGCTGGGGAAAGCAGCCCCTTGGGTGTGCAGGGCTTCAGGAGCTGAGGCAGCTGCTCCCAGCTCTCCTGCCTCACCTGCCCCAGTGCTTTGCGTCAGGCCTTTGGCCTGCGGGCCCTGCAGCAGCAGGGTGGGCTTGCAGTGCCAGGGCGGTGCTGGCGGTGCAGCCGTCCATGGCTTTGCAGCACAGCCTTGTGTTCCACACAGGCCAGCAGACTGTGCAGTCTGTCTCTGAGCCTTCTGGAGCTGCTGGGTGATGCCGATGGAGAGGTGGTCAGCATGTCCATCCATGTGTTCACAAATGTGCTCCAGGCAGACATCCTGGTATCCAGCACTACTGCCCCAAAGCTGGCTGAGGCACTGCTGCTGCTCTTTGACCATGTAAGGCTCTGTGTCCCCAGCTGCAGGCACTGGCTGCTGCCCAGAAACTTTGCCTAGGTGAGCCTGGAGTAATTGGTCTAAAGGCCTCATCCTCTTCCATTCCTCCAGGACAACAGCTATGTGCAAGTGCTCTCCCTTCAGCTCTTCTTCAGGGTGATGGACTTGGTAGTGGATGAGGGAAGAAAGCCCCTTGCGAAGATTTTGAGCCAAAGCCTCCTTCCACTCTTCTTCCACTGCCATGATGAGAACCAGTGTGTGGCAAAGGTGAGGTTTTGTGTGATGCAGGTGGATCTCGGGGAGGGGGCTTGGCTGCCTCCTGCCCTGGCACCTCATGGACTGCAGCCTCCTGCAGGCCTTGGCACAGGGATGTGGGTCCTCTGCCTTGGCCTGTGGGGCCATCTCTGGGTCTCTGCTGCCCTCCAGGCCTCTTGGGAAACGCTGCTTCGTGTGGCAAGGTTCCTGAAGAGGAGGAAGCTCAAGCAGCTGGTGAAGAAGGGGCAGCTGTCAGAGTTCACCGAGGTCCTGGTAAGGAGGGCCTGGAAGCCCCAGGCTCAGCCTGGAGAAGGTTCCTGAGGGCGGTGCTCAGTGTGCGGGGCTAACAGCTGTGCCCGCTGCTGCAGCCAGAGGCCGAGCGGGCTCTTCTCCAGGCTCCCGTGGGCCCGAGCCGGGTGCCCATGGAGCCCCGGCCCGGCGGGGCTGCGGGGCGGCACCGTGGCTCCCCGGGCGGCAGCCGGCCCTCTGCCCCCTGCCCTCGGGAGCCCTTGGCCAGCGGCTGCTGGCCGCGCCTCAGGGCTGTGCGGGCACGGGAGGCCGGCGATGGGCGCAGGCAGCGCCCGGCCCAGGGGCTGAGCCCGCGCCAACCCTTCCCTCCTGCCGCTCTCTCCAGCTGGCAGAGGACAGGAGCAGAGCGGCCGAGCACCTGCGCCGGGCTCTGCGCTACCTGGATAGCCCACAGGAGTCCCTGCGAGCGGCGGCCGTCAGGATCATCGGTGAGTCCCGAGCCCGGGCTCCTCCCCGGCCCGGCCCGCCGCAGCTCGGCCCCAGCCCCGCCTGCTGCCCCGGCAGCGCCAGCCGGGCCCGGCGCCGTGGAGCCCCGCCTGGCCTGGGCGTTGCTGCCGCCCTCTGGCAGCCGTGCCCTGGGGCGGCAGCGTGCGGCAAGGGCCGGGCTGAGCCCTGCCGGGCCAGCAGCCCGTGTGGCCACAGCGCCGGCAGCGCCGCTGGCAGGGAGCTGTGCCGCTGGGGCCGTGACAGGCTCTGTGTTCACAGGCATGGCCGGGATGGTCACGATGGGCCGGAAGGAAGAGCTCCAGCTCCTCAATGAGGGTGAGTGCGGGCAGCGGGCTGACAGCGGGGGCTGCCACTGGGGGAACTGCACGTCCTGCCCTGGCTGCGACAGGCTTCACTCCCTGTGTGGACAAGCACAGAGAGATCTCAGGGACAGGACCTGTGCGGGGGACATTTGTGGCTAGCACCTTCTGGCTGATCCCATTGTCTCCTGCTGCCTCCTGTACATGGCAAGAGGTGGGGGGTATGGCCCTGGCAGGAAGGCCTCCTTGGCTATGTGCAGATCCAGGCTCTGACTGTGCCTCTGCTCATCTCTCTTCCAGCCCTTCAAGGCCTGAGAAGAGATGACAGCCCTTCCCAAATGAACACAGTCGTTCAGCAGAGAATCATTGAGAGATCTGCAGAACTACGTTTATCTGGTGGCTCAGAAGAACCATTGCTCCTAAAAGTCCTAAAAACACCATGGAAGAGGAGATCACCTTGAGAGGCCAGAAGAGACCAGAAGAGACCAGCTGGAGCTTCAGGCACAGCTGATGATTGGCCCAGCTGAGCCTATGGGAAGCTCCCATAGCTCCTGCCTTCTCCCTGCCTGTTGACAACTCCGTGCCTCCCCCCAGCCCCCAGACCCTGCCTGTCCCCTTTCTTCCCTCCCCACTCCTCCCTTTACTTCCATTAATAAACAGTTTGGCTTCTTCACTTTGCCTGCATCCCTGTGGAGCTGAAGCACATCCGGGGCCCTGGGAAACACTGGCCCCTGCTGCCATTCTCTCCCACAGACCCAGAGGAACGAGGGCAGCTCAGGCTGGAAAGGTCCCTGTGCTGAAGGTGCAGCTCCACAGAACTGTGCAGTTCAACAGTCTTGTTGAGCACACTGAAGGCCAGCAGTGGGACAAGGAGCCTGTGTGTCAAGACCAAAGTCGTGTCTAAGGCCCTGCCATATTTGGTCCACTGTTGTGCACATCAACAAGATAATGAAGAGCAGACGATGAAGGAAACTTTATGGTTTAACTGGTGGGAATTTGACTGTAACTGGAAAAACTCCACTCCAGAAGAGGAGAGTTCAGGCCTGGTTATGGGCTGGAGGGATGAAAAGGACAAAATGCCCATCCTTTTGGTCCAGGGGATGCCCTGAATGTGGGTGACCAGCCTGCTCCTCCCACTGGAGCACCATGCTGAGATACCCTGAGAGCAGCCCAGTGCTCCTTGTTCCTCTCTGCTGACCCATGAGCATTTGTCTGGTTTCGGGATGGCCCTGGCTGTGTCAGGGCTGCTCCGTGGACACGAGACAGCCGGTCCTGACCCACTGGGTCCCAGCAGTGCCTGGCAGCAGCCCTGCATCCACGTCTGGATGCTGGCCAAGAGAGGCCCCGGAAGCTGGGGCAGCTGATTTGAAGCTTTTGCAGATACACACAGGGGATGGCCAGCAGTGTTCCCTCAGGATACAGCAGTCCTGAGGGGTCTCCCTAATTCAAAGAAATCAGCAGACAAATGCATTGCCTTGCAAAAGCCCTTTTATTGAGCTAGCAGGAGGGCAGGGGTCTGCACTCTACTAAAATGCTTCTCTGCCACATGCAAATTTCAGTGGGTTGATATAGGAATTATCTCAACAATATAATCCATCTTTTCTCTTCTGAGGTCATTTTAATAGGCAGCAGGTTAGAAATACATTTTGTCAGATTCCTGTACTTGAATCTAATGTCCAGGTGCTGGTCAGGAGCAGTCTCCATGCCCTATAGGAGTCAGTAGTCAGTGTCCAATGACAGGCAAGGACATTTTGTCCTTGGTGCAACAGCAGGATAGGGGAGAACATCTTTGGCATACGAAGAAAAGTTTCAATAAAATATCCACAAGAATGCAGAAGTAGGCGTAGTTGGCTGATAAGTTACTAGCCAATAGTGAGCTCGCCTTTGCAATATGTATGAGCCTAATTAACACTGACATAAAGATGTGTGCCTATTAATAAAGTTCAATATTTGCTGATCACTCATATTGCGTGCCGCATTTCTCCCGCTGATCCCAACATTCTTATTACTCTTTCTTTTAGTTGCTATTAATAAATTTTTCTTTATACCCTTTTAAAGTTGTGAGCCTGTTTTGCCTTTCTCCTAATCCTATCTCACAGCAGGAAATGAGTAAGTATATTCTAGTGAGTGCACTGGTAATCAGCCAAAACTGAACACACCACAATAATTGATGCATTCACCAAGAAATCTCAAATTGGAGAACCAAAACATAAAAGGAAACCTTCCTGATGAACTGCATGAGAGCAGAGGGAAATCAAGGCAGAGCCATGGTTTGTCAGGAATTGCTTGATCCTAATGAGCCCCGTGGTGCATTTTGACCTGAGCACTGGAACCTCATCGCCTGAGAGGAGATGGCACAAACCTTTCCAGGAGGAAAAGTCAGAGAAAACACCCAAAGTGTCTCAAAGCATGAATGGGTCATACTGATGTCCATCCTCAACATAGGCTCCTCATGGACTCTTTGGAGGAGAGATTTGGAGGCCAGGATGGCACAAAAACCTCTCAGAGACTCAGTGTGGAAAGGAAAATCCTTAAAAGTACCTAAAAGTATCCTTAAATCTTTAAAATAGCTTTAAAAACCTTGAGTACCTTAAAGTATTAATGAGCACCACTAAGTTTCAGTATGAAGTTCTCAAGGGACTCGTTAAAGCAGATAATTGGGGTCATAATTGCACAAACCTCTCCCAGAGTCTGTATCAAAAGGAAAACACCAAGTAGCTTAAAATAACTGAAATACCCTGAAGTATTAATGAGCTCTACTGAGTGTTGTTACTGACAAAGCCACTCCAGGGACTAATTACAGCAGATAATTGGAGGTCATGATTGGACAAACCACTCAGAGACTCCAAGGCAAAAGCCAAACCCAAAGTCCTTTGAAAAACCTGCAGAGAGGCTCCCAGCACAGAGGCAGCTCCTGGCAAGGGCAGCGCTGCAGAGACAGCTCTGGCCAGGAGCAGCTCCTGTGCACAGCCCAGCAGGGCTGGGGCACTGCCTGCAGCCACCCTGGGCACAGCACAGAGGCACAGAGGGGTTAAACTCAGCCTGGGCTGGGAGCACAGAGCAGAGCTCACTCAGGGCTCACTAGAGCAGAAATCAGCCCAGGTTTGAAACAGTCATTCCCTGGCTGTGGGAAGAGAAGCTGCCGTTCCTGCGGGGATCTCCTGCAGCTGGCACATCCCACAGATTTTAGGACCTTTCAGGAGGGCTCTCAGAGCTGATCCAGGGCAGGGCTGTGGTCCTAGGGCAGGGCTGGCTTTCCCTGCTGCCCCAGCTGATGCAGCCCAAGGCAGCTCCTGTTGCCAGGCTCTGCTGCAGGGCTGAGCAGCCGGGGCTGCAGCCAGGGGTGCCCAGGGCTGTCCTGCAGAGCAGGGTCCTGCAGCCCAGGGCGCTGTGCTGGGGCAGGGACTCTGCTGCCTGCCAGGGACAGCTCTCAGCCAGCCCTGGCAGCTGCTCCCAGCACTGGGGAGAAGCTCTGGGGGGAAGGAGCCACCCTGAGCAAGGCAGGGGCTGCTGCTGAGAGGGGCTGGGTGGGGCAGGGCTGCTCCCAGCTCCAGACCAGCCTGGGCACAGCTCCAGAGGACACTTCCCAAAGAAGGTAAGCCTGGGATTGCTGTAAAGATCAGGAGCTTTCCTGAGAGTAATTTCAATTTGCTGCATGGAGAAGGATGGGAAAGTTGGGGTGATGGCAAAAAGATTTTTACTTTTTATACATTTTTATATATCCATAGCTCTATAAATTACTATTACATAGTTATAAATATATAATCCTTATTTAACTCTATTAAACTCTATATTACTCTATTAAAATCTTAATTAACTCTATTAAACACTATTATATATTTATATAACTATAATCCTTAATTAACTTTAATACATTTCCTAACCTTTCTCTTAGATTTTATAAAAGAAGCTGATTGTCTAAAAACATTCCTGAAATACTGTATAGTCTTTTTATCAGGAAGAGAATCTAGAAAAACATTTTATTTTTTCACCAGAATGTGAGCAGTCATAAATAAAAGTTTTTGACAAAGAAGCCTTTGGACATATTACAATGGGTTGAGCCAGGGGTGTGTAACTGGGGCAACTGAATCTCCTATTGGATGTTCTTGTTAAATATCCTAATTAATCAACCTTAATAAATTGTTGAAATCAGGCCCGAGGTGTGCCCTATCCCCACTGGGACACCTGGAAGCTTCCAATTGACATCTGGTTTTTACTTTACTGTTCTAACACTGTTGCAAGGGGTTTTTTCTTTTTTGATTATAGACAAAAGGGGGATGAGAGAATCAGGGCAGGAATTGTAATGCCAGAATCACAGCACATTCTGAGTTGAAAGGGACACAGAGGATCATCCAAGGAATGTTTGAACATTTACAGGGACTGCAGAACTATAAATAAAGCTGGTCAATCACTCTGCTGGGAGCCTCCCAAAGGGCCCTCAGCCACTCCTCAGCCCTGGACAGCAGCAGCATCACCTCTGCAGGGCCCAGCAGGGCTCTCCTGAGCTGCCCCTGCCCAGCTGCACACAGAGCCTGCCCTAGCCAGGGCCCGGCACACAGGCAGGTTTCTGTAGGGCCCCGGCCAGGGCACACAGGCTGGGATGGGCTCTGTGAGCACTGGCAGGGACAAGGCTCCTCTCAGGAGGGAATGTCCAGGCCCAGGGAGATGCTCAGGGAAGGAGAGGGGGCTGAAGAGAGCAGTGCTGGGGGCAGGATGAGGGCACTGTTGGTGTGTGGGAGGTGCTGGGCACAGCTGGGCACGGGAACACTGTCCTGAGTTCCCGGCTGTCTCTGCCCTGCCCTCTCAGGCACAGCACCACAATATCTTCTCTTGGTTCTGCCCTGCCCTGATATTGTCACTGTTATCTGCCATTCTCAGGGTGGCTCTGGCATTTGCAGCAGCTGAGTCAGGCACTGCCCTTGGCATTCCTGCCAGGCAGGGCTGTCCATGGGAATGGGGTGTCCAAGCTTCCCGGGCACCAGTGGGGCTGTGGGCAAAGCAGTCCATGGGAAAGGGGAATGAGCTGAGCCCCCTCTCCAAGATCCCATCATGGGCACAGCCAGGGATCTCCTTGCTGTGCCCTTCCAAGCTCTGAGCTGCCCTCCTGGGTGCAAATCTGTGCCAGAGCCTCTGGGAGTTCCCTGAATGTCCCAAGGGGAAGGGCAGAGCTGCCACAGCTGAGGAAATGCTGTTGGGTTTGCCAAGGGAGCGGTGAGTGTCCTTGGCACGAGGGGGTGCTGAGACCTTGCCCAGAGACCTTTAGAGAGGGTGAGACATGCAGGGATCCCTCTGCTCTGGGCAGGGTCTGGTTTATCCCAGGGTGACCCAGGAGTGTGATTGTGCTTTCATTGCAGCCAAAGGTGCAAAGCCAGGGCAATTGGGAACAAGCCCCTCCAGCCCTGCATTTTCCTTCAGCCACAGGGAATCCTTTGCCTCTCACATCTCTCAGTGGCAAACTCTGAGTGCAGCAGAAATGCTGGCGATTTCTGACCTCAGAGAGCCAGGAATTATATGTGGGTAGAAAGAATTCCTTAAAACAGCTCCTGCTATCCATGTCCTATAAAACTAGGAGTGCACATGCTACCAAACCTGTCTGCGTTAGGAGTGATTCCCTTTAAAAATCCTGACTATCCAGCCTTGTCCCTCTGCCACATGGCCACAAACCCAGGGCAGTAGGGCAGGGATGGCTCCTTGAGGGCCCCCATGGACAGGCCTAGCTGCTCCTGGCAAACTCAGCCAGCACAACTCTTGGAATCTATAAAGTCAGAGGGTTTTTAGGAAATGGTTAAAAAAGAGTATTTAGGCTTCAGGATGTGGCCTGAAGTTCTGTTACAGCAGAAAAGTTTCTCAAGTAAGCAGAAAAGTTTCTCAAGCAGTAGACGTGACAAATAACAATAAGACTTTGTAGATTTGGCTTTAGGATGGCAACAAGTTTATTTAATGTATATCTTTAGAAGGTTACTGTGAATAGAGCTCTGTTCTTTGTTTCTTATTAAATAGTCTTTGTTTTAACTACCATTACGTATGTTTTATAAGGTTAGATGGAAAGCTTGTCAATATGTCTCGTTTTTGTGTGATTGGCTGAAATCTAAACTGAGATGATTTTATGTCATTCCGTTTGACCCCACCTTCGGGGGCATTTCCCATTAGGCCAGCAAGCTGTTAACATCTAATTTCATTGTAACAATGTTCTGAGACTAATGTGCTAACAATAAAAAAAGCTGGTCTGGATTTGCCCATTGTGGTCCATATTTAGACTTTTTGCCACGGCAAGTGGGTTCCTCTCTTAAGACGTGAGTTCCTGACACCACTAGATCTATAGCTACCCTGTTGCCCCGTTACACAACTGGAGCTCAGGCAGGGACCTGGGTGAAGGTTTTCCCAGAGCAGGAACAAGGGTGGGTGAGTCCCAGTTGGATAGTCTGCAGGGAATGGCCCAGGTTTGGCTCCAAGCAGCCTCTGCTGACTTGTCACTGTCCTTTCTCCAAGAACAGATCCCCATGCCCAGCCACAGCAAATGTCCAACAGCAGCTCCATCAGGCACTTACTCCTGCTGGCATTGGCAGACACGCGGCAGCTGCAGCTCCTGCACTTCTGCCTCTTGCTGGGCATCTCCCTGGCTGCCCTCCTGGGCAACGGCCTCATCATCAGCGCCGTAGCCTGCAGCCACCACCTGCACACGCCCATGTTCTTCTTCCTGCTCAATCTGGCCCTCACTGACCTGGGCTCCATCTGCACTACTGTCCCCAAAGCCATGCACAATTCCCTCTGGGACACCAGGAACATCTCCTACACTGGATGTGCTGCACAGCTCTTTTTCTTTGTGTTCTTCATCTCAGCAGAGCTTTCCATCCTGACCATCATGTGCTACGACCGCTACGTGTCCATCTGCAAACCCCTGCACTACGGGACCCTCCTGGGCAGCAGAGCTTGTGCCCACATGGCAGCAGCTGCCTGGGCCAGTGCCTTTCTCACTGCTTTGCTTCACACAGCCAATACATTTTCCCTGCCCCTGTGCCATGGCAATGCCCTGGGCCAGTTCTTCTGTGAAATCCCACAGATCCTCAAGCTCTCCTGCTCACATTCCAACCTCAGGGAACTGGGACTTCTTGTGTTTTCCATCTGTTTAGCACTTGGTTGTTTTGTATTCATTGTTTTCTCCTATGTGCAGATCTTCAGGGCCGTGCTGAGGATCCCCTCTGAGCAGGGATGGCACAAAGCCTTTTCCACCTGCCTCCCTCACCTGGCCGTGGTCTCTCTGTTCCTCAGCACTGCCACATTTTCTGACTTGAAGCCCCCCTCCATGTCCTCCCCATCCCTGGATCTGGCCCTTTCACTTCTGTCCTCAGTGGTTACTCCAGCCCTGAATCCCCTCATCTACAGCCTGAGGAACCAGGAGCTCAAGGCTGCAGTGAGGAGACTGATGACTGGGTGGTTTCAGAAGCATTAAACTGCTGGCCAATTTCTGCAAATCATTTGGAATAAAAGTAATCTTTGATACTTCTTGTGGGTTTGGTTGTGAGTGTTTTTTTCTTTGTTTTTTTTTTTTTTTCCATATTTTCCACATAGAAAGGTCATTGTTTGTGCCATTATTCATTTTCTCTCCACTTTTCCTGTAGCCACAGATGGTGTCAATGATGGGGTACACACTTGGTTGCTTTAAAGGAGCTAAAGGATCTCCCAGCAGAGTTTTCTGCAGAGATGCCCTTTTGTTCCCTTCCCTGGAGCTGCAGCAGCAATGTCTATGTGCACAGCTGGGGGCAGATCAGTGCTGGCCCAGCAGCTGTGCCCAGCAGCAGCAGCAGCACTTGGTGTTGCCAGTGCTGCTGCCGTGGCCCTGCCCCGCTGCCCTGGTGGCCCTGGTGTTGCTGTAAGGCCTGAAGTGCTAGCAGCACAAGAAATGCTGATCTTCCTCTCTAATCATGTCACCATTATTCAGTGCAATATTTCATGACCCTCTTCCCTCAGGTGTTTCCAGCTCTCCTGTTAAAATGGCCATGTCTAAAGACATCTCCTCACTAGACCGGCTGCATCAATGCCCTTTCCATTCCTCCCAGATTTCCTTCTCCTGATGCTCTCTGGTCATTCCAGTGCCTCTCAATTAACTGGCTTCATGCTTTGAGCTTCAGGGAGTCGCCCAGACTTTCTGAAGTTCAAATAGATACCACATTAGTCTACATCTTAATTGCCTTTATATCCATCAGAGAATTACCTTTTCTTTTATCTTTGAATATAACTGTTCCTGTACAGAAATCCCATTGGGATGGTGGACATCAGATGTTGCTGGGATGTCCCAGAGAGCTGAGAGAAGAGCTGCGATGGTTATTAAACAGTTCAAATGTTCAGCTTGTGTTTGTTGGCAAGAAACCTTTCTGTGCCTCTGAGTGCCACCAGGCCCTGAGCCCAAAGGACACAAACCTGATGAGTTGTGGTTCCCACCGCAGGGACACTTGGACCTTAGCTCTTCACAGGAGAGCTCTTCATCCATTTTCTGTGTTTTCCTCCCTCTGGGCATAGAGGGAGCTCCTGACTTCAGCATGGGACTCGTGTGCAAAGAGCAAATCTGGGCAGAATCGGGGCAGGGAGGGTTTGGGGGACTTTGGGATCTGTGCTGGGCACAGAAGGTGTTTTCCATTGCTCTGAGACTGCCTGCTGTGGAAAGTAGATTTAATATCCAGCAGAGGAATGACTTTTGCCTTTGATGGTGCTGAGCCTTCCCCTGGCTTTGTTTGCTGACAATAAATGAACATCCCTCTGTGTCTCAGGCAGCTCCTTCTCCAAGGAAAGCAGGTGGGAGTTGGAGTCCAGGAGCTGAAAGCTGCAGGTGCAGCCTGGGCTGGAGGGAGCTCAGATTTGCACAAGGCTGCTCTGAGTGCCAGGGCTTGGATGGGGGAAATGTTGGGGTGGGGGTAGGGACAGAGTCTGATTGATTGTCAGCCATGAAGGGTCTTGATTTTCACATCTATTCAGACTGCACGAGGAGGTACTTGGATTCAGTGTCAGCTGGAGATTGCATGTATCAATAAATTAACAGGGAAAAGAAACATAAATTGGACCAAAGAAATCTTTTCTCACTGTCTCTTTAAATAGAATCTATTCAACTTGAATGCACTACTGGAATTCATCTAAATAACCACAAAAGATTTGAAAATTAAAATCAAATTATTCCCAGAGGCTTGGCTTGTTAAGGTGTTCTGGATGTTAATGAGGCCTGGGGCACTGAATTCCTGCACTGAAGAGCTGAAGGCTGAACAAGCCTCTGGAGCAGGAAAATCCAGCAGTAGCCTCCAAGGTGCTGAGGATGTCAGCAGCCCTCACTGAGGCCATCCCTGCCCAGAGACCGTGGGGGAATGGGCAGACAAGGAGAGCGTCCCTGGGGCTGGGGCAGCACAACTCAGAGGCACCAGCGGCTCCAGCTGGGAAATGGAGTGTGGAATGTGGCTGGGAAAGCCCTGCCTGGGCTGTGCCAAGCAGGACAGGCAAGCCCTGACCCCCATCTCCCAAACAAGTCTCTCAAGGAGACATTTAAAAGGAAATTCTATTTTTTGTGTACACTGAGTTGGATCTTCTAAGAAATATCAATAAGAGATTCTCTGGAGTTCAAAACAACAAAACAGCCTTTACTGGCAACTTCAGAAAATCAAAGAAATTTTCACAAACGGTGTTATAGGAAATTCAATCAACAAAAAAACACTTTTCAAAGCAATATTTTTGGCCCATTCAACTTCACAAACTTTTAGCCTGTTCAATTTTAAGTTAATCAAAATTTGCAAGAAGACAAAAATAGAAGAAGTGTTTTTCTTTCTCTCTCTCAAAGAGAGAGAAAGAAAAATAAGATTCTGAGAAGCATACACACAGCTACCAGCTTCGGGATTCCAGCACAGTTCAGACAGAAATTCCAGGAGGAGGTAGGGCTAAGATGTGTTCTTGCCTTGTGGTCAGCCTTAAATACCCCTTGGTTTCCCAAAGCCCACAATGGTCTCCATGATTCCATGACTCTCTTCAATATCACAATGATCTCCTTGGTTCAATAGTACCCCAGAGTGTCACAAGGGTCCCTTGGTTCCATGAGGCTGTGAAGTGTCCTACTGGTCTCTCCATGGTTCCATGAGGACCTGCAATGTCAAAATGGACCTTGGGCTCCATGGGGTCTCACAGTGTCACAATAGCCCCTTGGTTCCACGACACCACAAAGTGTCACGTCACAATGGTCTCCAGGGTTCCATGAGGCCCCACAGTGTCACAATGGACCTTGGTTTGATGCGACCTCTCAGTGTCACAATGATCCCTACATTCCATGGAGCCACACAGAGTCAGAACAGTCCCTTGTTCCCATGAGGCCCAGCAATGTCACAGTGCTCTCCACAATTCCACAAGGCCCCACAGTGTCACAATGGTCCCTTGGTCTCACAGGACCCCACTATGTCACAATGGTCCCTTGGTCTCACAGGCCCCACAGAGTCACAATGGTCCCTTGGTTCCATGGGCCCTGTGCTGCTGCATTCCCCCCTCCCCTTCTCAGGCTGCCCTGCCAGCTGAGAAATGCTCCTTGGGCCTCGGCCTTGGCCAACAGCCCCTGGGCTCAGCTCCTCTGCAGCTCATCACAAACACTGTCTGCTCCAGGCACTGCTGCTGCCCAACCTGCTCCTGGTTCCTTTAGGAGCAGCCCTGGGAACTGTTTTTGTTCCCTCAGTCGCACAACATCCCTGTTCTCACACTGCCAAAGAAAGCTGTTGATGCCAAGTGCGGCCAGGATGAGCCATTGCTGGGACTGAAGCCCCTCTCTTGGGGCCCTGCACACAGTACTCCAAAAGGAGCCTTGGAGCTCTCCTGGGCCAGCGACTCCCTCTGAGTGGGGCCTCTCCCAGCCGGGAACTCTCCCGTTTGCTGCACTCGGGGATCCTGAACAACGACGGAGCCTGGGCCGATCCCCCCACTCCTCCAGGCTCAACCCTTTGCCCTTTGCTGGGGAGATGCCAAAGGATCCACAGTGAGCATTTCCTGCCCTCAGGGGAATTGCTCATAGATGCCTTGCACTGACTCTTTGTGTCTGTGCGCACACAGGAGTGCCTGTGCTGGGGAAATGTGGCAGAAATGCTGCTCTCTGACGGGTTGGAGTGCCTTGGATAGCTGAGTCAGTCAGGCCTTTAGGTAAGGTTAAATCCCAAGGTCTAAGCTAAATTAAATTCTGCTAAGAGTTGTTCTTTTGCTAAGTTGTTACATTTATTATAAGTTATAAGTTATATTGAAAATTGTTGAGTGTTACTCCTCTGTTAAATTGCAAAGTCATAGATTTTAAGTTAGGTTAAATATTGTTATTATCTGTTCTTTTGCTAAATTGTGAAGTTGAAGGTATCAGTTAAGGTTAAGGTATCAGTGAAGTCCTTTTAAGTTTGACCTCTGTTAAGCTTTTACCTCTTTATTCCTTTTATCCTTGCCCTCACTGTCCTTGTGCCACACACACACACACACACACAGGCCCAGGAGCAGTCCTCAGTTCATTTCTGGTTTGATTGCCTTGATTTGGTTTGGTTTTGTTGTTGCTTTGTTTCCCTGGTGTGCCTGAAGTGTCCAGTCAGTAGCAGAGTGAGTCTCGACAAGGAACTCTGTGCTGCTGTCCCTTAATATTAAATCTGGTTTCGGCTGATCCCTTGCCAGGGAATTTTTCAGCGCTCTCAAGGCCTCATTTGTAACAGGGTGAAGGAGCCCTGTTCCAGGCTCTGACCCTGGGGGACACGGGGACGCTGCTGGGGGTCCCTGTCCCCCTCTGCCACCCCCAGGACCCCGTCTCCCCGTCCCCGTGTCAGGCTCTGGGGTCGATCTCGTGGAACATCCTCTGGGGGAGGCTGCGGGGCCGGGGGCGGGGGGACCCGGGGGGACAGGGGACCCTGCTGTGCACGAGCAGGGTTGGACTGCTCTGGGGGGAGCTGTGAGGGGGGCCGGGGCAGAGTGACCTCCCCAGTGACCTCACACTGTTCCTGTGATGTCATTCTGCCCCTTTGCTGTCACAGTGTCCCTGTGATGTCACACAGCACCTCTGATATCACACAGCCTCCTGTGATGTCGCAGCCCACTCTGGGATATCACATCACACCCTTGTGATGTCTCAGAGCCAGCTCTGCGGTATCACTCTGTTATGTCATACAGCTGTGCTGTGATGTCAGAGAAGACTCTGTGATCTCAGAGAAGACTGTGATGTCAAAAAGTCACCAAGTGATGTCATTGTCTGTTCTGTGGTGTCACAGCCAGATCTCTGTTGTCAAAAATGTCTATAGTGTCATACTGGCATTTTGTAATGTCACAGCACATACTTTGACCTTACAGGCTTCTCTAGGATGTCATCCAGCCATGCCATGATGTCAAAGCCTTCTCTGTGATGTCACAGAATCCCCTCTATGATGCTGTAGCTGCTCAATGACCTCACACAAAAAAAGTCTGTGATGTCATAGCCCAATCTGTGACCTCACAGAGCCCACTCTGTGCTATCACACAGCCCCTTGCTGACATCACAGCTGCTCTCTGCCTCTATGACACAGCCACAGAGGAGCTGCTGTGACACAGCCCCCTCTGGGCCATGCCACAGCCCCTGCCAGTGCTGAGCCCCTGTGAGCTCTGTCTGTGCCCTGCTGGTGTCCCTGAGGGGCCCTGGCAGTGCCCCAGCCCTGCTGGGCTGTGCACAGGAGCTGCTCCTGGCCAGAGCTGTCTCTCTGCAGCGCTGCCCTTGCCAGGAGCTGCCTCTGGGCCTGGAGCCTGGCCCAGCTCAGCAGCACAGGCACAGCACAGGGACTTTAATGACCCTCTGGGGCTTTGGTGCTCTTTGCATCAGACCCAGGCCCTCAGACTGGGCTCAAAGAACTTCTCAAGAACTCGAAGTGAGATTGAAATACTGAAGTTTCTTGTACTTTAAATAGATCCCTGTGCGGCATAAGACTGATAAAGTGTTCAAGGGAGAGGAGAGAACTGGTGACAGTGAGGACAGGTGGGGACAAGCAAGGGAAAGGTGTCTCTGATGCTGAGCAAACCTGCGCCTCTGTCTCTGCAGGCTGTCGGCATCCCCCGGCTGCCCCACCTGGCTGGGCCCTTCCTTTGCTGACAGCTCTGCCTCCTGGCTGCCTCTGCCTGCCCACACAGAGCCTTGGGCTGCTCCAGGCTCCTGCTGGGGACGTGCTGCACCACAGCCCTGCCCTGGAAGGGAAAATCCTTTATCCTGGTGTCCAGTCTGGGTCTCCTCAGGTGCCTTTGGAATTAATTCTTTCTTTCTCTGGCTGTTTTCTACTATGTGAAAAGGATCCAACATCTCTGAAACCACCCTTCAGTCCCTTCCGGGGCTCTCCTCTGCTGTCCTCACTCCCCACCCCACTGAGCACAGGGCTCCCATGTCCCTATAAATTGTCAAGTGCTTGAGGCCAGGAGCACCTGGACAAGAGGGGCAGTTCTTTTCTATAGGAAGGAAACCACAGAACCCCACGGTTTGAAAGCAGACGAGAAGCAGCCACCAGAAGCCAAGGCCAGCTAGACCTCTCTGTCCTAGCAGTTTTTGTCTTACAGTAACCCTTAGATATTCAGGGAGTTTTGGGGGTGGAATTCCATTTCAGCCATGGGTTCCTGGACTGGAATGACAGTTCTCCATGGGAAGGAAAAGGCAGAGCCCCAGTGTTTCAATGGCTGATTAGAGGCAGCACCAATGAGGCCAAGGCCAGCCAGACCTGTGGTCAGGGAAGAATCCTTGGAAAGACAGAATTTGGGGGGCCAAAGCCCACTTTTGTCTATGGGCATCAGGACAAGAAGGACAGTTATTTTCTACAGAAAGAAAAGCACAGAGCCCCAGTGTTTCAAAGGCAGATGAGATTTGGCCCTCAGGAAACCAAGAGAACCTGGACAGACCTGGCAGCTTTTCTCTGGGAGATATCCTTGGATATAAGGAATTTTGGAGGCTGATTCTCAATTTTGGCCAAGGATGCCTGGACCTGAGAGATGTTTTTTTCAATGAGAAGAAAAGCACAGGCCCCCAGGTATTTTGAAAGCAGATGAGAGGTGGTCCCCAAGATGCCAAGGCCAGCACAGAGTGGGTTGTGTGAGGTCTCAGGTAGGGCTATGACATCACACATTTTGTTGTGTGAGGTAAATGAGCAGGTACAGCATCACAGAGGGGATTCTGTGACATCACAAAGCAGGCTGTGACATCACGGCATGACTGTGTGACATCATAGAGACGGCTGTGAGCTGAAAGTGTGTGCTGTGCCATTACAGAGTAGCAGTATGACATCACAGAGAGGGTTTTGTGACATCTCTGAAGGGGTTGTGACATCACACAACTGTCTTTGACATCACAGGGTAAAATGAGCAGCCACAGAGCAGTTCCTGCCATTATAGAGGCTGGCTCTATGACATCAGAGAGTGGGTTGTGACATCACTGGGTGGCTATGTACCATCATAGAATGGGCTGTAACATCACATAGTGACTTTCTGACACCACAGAGTCTTCTGTGAAATCACAGTGCAGGTGCATGACATTCCAGGGTGACATCCCAGAGCTGGCTCTGTGACATCACAAGGGTGCTGCGTGATGTCACAGAGAGGCAGTGACATCACAGATGACTGTGTGACATTGCAAAAGAGCTGTGTGGCATCATAGGGGGCTGGGGCATCACAGATGGCTGTGTGAGGTCACTGGGGAGGTCACTCTGCCCCAGCCCCCCTCACAGTTCCCCCCAGAGCAGTCCAACCCTGCTCGTGCACAGTGGGGTCCCCTGTCCCCCTGGGTCCCCCTGCCCCTGGTCCCGCAGCCTCCCCCAGAGGATGTTCCACGAGATCGACCCCAGAGCCTGACACGGGGACGGGGGGGCCAGGGCCCTGGGGGTGGCACAGGGGGACAGAGACCCCCTGGCAGCATCCCCGTGTCCCCCAGGGCCAGAGCCTGGGCCAGGGCTCCTTCACCCTGTTACGAACGAGGGCTTGAGAGTTCTGAAAAATCCCCAGCAAGGGAGCTGCAAAAACCAGATTTAATATTAAGGGACAGCAGCACAAAGTTCCTTGGCAAGAGTCACTCGGCTCCTGACTGGACACTTCAGGCACACCAAGGAAATAAGGCAACAACAAAACCAAACCAAATCCAGTCAATCAAAGCAGAAATCAGGCAAGAACTCTTCCTGGGTATGTGTGAGACACAAGGACAGTGAGGGCAAAGACAAAAGGAATATGGGCCAAAAGCTTAACAGAGGTCAAACTTAACAGGATTTTACTTATACCTTAACTTTAACTGGTACTTTCAACTCCCCAATTTAGCAAAAGAACAGCACTTAGCACTATTTAATCTAACCTAAAACCTATGAGTTAGAAATTTAACAGAGGAATTACACTTAACAATCCTTAAGCAATTCTTAGCAGCATTTAACTTTGTTTAGACCTCGTGACTTACACTTACTTACTGATATCTGGATATCTGACTGCCTCAGCTATCCAAGGCACTCCAACCCGTCAGAGAGCAGCATTTCTGCCACATTTCCCCAGCACAGGCACTCCTGTGTGCACACAGACACAAAGAGTCAGTGCAAGGCACCTGTGAGAAATTCCCCTGAGGGCAGGAAATGCTCCCGGTGGATCCTTTGGCATCTCCCCAGCAAAGGGCAAAGGGTTGAGCCTGGAGGAGTGGGGGGATCGGCCCAGTCTCTGTCATTGTTCAGGATCCCCGAGTGCAGCAAACGGGAGAGTTCCCGGCTGGGAGAGGCCCCACTCAGAGGGAGTCGCTGGCCCAGGAGAGCTCCAAGGGCTCCTTTTGGAGCGCTGTGTGCAGGGCCCCAAGAGAGGGGCTTCAGTCCCAGCAATGGTTCATCCTGGCCGCACTTGGCATCAACAGCTTTCTTTGGCAGCGTGAGAACAGGGATGTTGTGCGACTGAGGGAACAAAAGCAGTTCCCAGGGCTGCTCCTACAGAAACCAGGAGCAGGTTGGGCAGCAGCAGTGCCTGGAGCAGACAGTGTTTGTGATGAGCTGCAGAGGAGCTGAGCCCAGGGGCTGTTGGCCAAGGCTGAGGCCCAAGGAGCATTTCTCAGCTGGCAGGGCGGCCTGAGAAGGGGAGGGGGGAATGCAGCAGCACAGGCCCATGGAACCAAGGGACCATTGTGACACTGTGGCACCCTGTGAGACCAAGGGACCATTGTGACACTCTGGGCTCTCATGGGATTTCACCTCCAACATTGCCTTTTGTGAGAGACTGGAGGAGACTGTTGGCTCAAAACATTTCATCTTGTGGGGATGAAAAGGCAGGTCCAGCCCTGCCCTGCCCTGTAATCCCAATCCCCCCAGAGCCTCTATCCCAGCCCAGCAGTGGCTGCCAGTCCTGGCACAGCACAGGCAATGCTCCACAGCCACGTCTGCAGCCCCAGCCCAGCTCCTGAGGGACCAAATGAGCCCAAGTCCCACCTGGGGGAAGGGCCCAGCAAGACCAAAGGGTATTGAAGGCTGACCACAAGGCAAGCACCCATCTTGACCCTGCCTCCCCTTGGAATTTCCATCTAAACACTGCTGGAAACCAGGAGTTGGTAGTTGTGTGTGCTTCTCTGTATCTTTTTTGTCTTTCTTGCTTTCTATGTATTTTTCTTCAGTTTCTTTGCTCCTGCAAATTTTGATTGACTTAAAATTGAACAGACTTAGAGTTTGTGAGGTTGAATGGGCCAAGTCAACACTTTGAGAAGTGTTTTTTGTTGACTGAATGTCAGTCATAGTTTGACATGAGAAGAATTTTAAAAAGTAATACAAAACTTTTTGTGTAACTGACAATCTGTTAAACCACTAAGATACTGAACAGGCCTCTGTTAAACACAAATGTTAAACACAAAAAATCCCAGGAACCTCCTCTTTCTTTTCCAGTCAACAAAGAAGCAGTGGGCCCTGGCCCTGGCCCCCATCTCAACCAAACCAAACCAAACCAAACCAAACCAAACCAAACCAAACCAAACCAAGCAACCCTGCTGTGGGCTGAGCCCCTTTCCTCCTCCCCAGGCTGCCCCTCCTGCCCATCAGCCCCATTCTAACCAAACCAAACCCCAACAACTACCAAACAGGAAAACAAAAAAGGCTACAGAACCCCAACCAAAACAAAGCTAGCCACAGCTATTAAAATCTTACCATCAAGTCCCTTTCCTCCAACACAACTCAAACCAAAAACTCCTACAACCCACAACCCAGAAAAAATAACCCTACAACTAAAAACTTAAACACAAAAAAAAAAGTCAAAAACAAACCATAAAACCAATCCTAACACAGCCAAACCACAACTTCCACCACAACTTACTGGCAGGTCAGGTGTCAGTCCTTTCAAAACGTAAATCCTCCCTTGAGTATAGGAAAAAAGCAAAATATAAGCATATAAAAAACAATCTGAAACCATCAAAGTCAGTAAAAAAGAAAATTAATCCCAAATAAAAAAAAATAAGAAACATTACCTAAATCTTAAAACTATAATCCTCTTATAAACTATAAAGAAAAAACTCTTTTTCTTTAAAACAAAAAAAACTATTAAAAATATTTTCAAAATAATATCAAACAAAAACTTCCATACTAAAATAAAAAAAAAAGTTAAAATAACTGGAATTTCATCAAAAGTTTAAACAGGAACAAAAGTCCAGTATCCTCAAGAGAAAATCTCTATTCCTAGAGATAAAAATAATTTTAAAAGTAAATAATAAAAACTTTTACCTTTAAACAACTCATCTTTTAAACAATACCCCATAAGTCAACATGGCCCATCAGCAAACTGTAAAAAAGCTTGTAGCAATAAAAATGACTTCACATTAACTAACTTCTGCCAGCAACTGCTATCCATGACCAAATAAAGAACCACAAAAACCCTTTTTTTCCTCTTGTAAAAAAATCTCCATATGCTTAACATGAAAACTTCTCTCTCAAGGTAATCTAATAAAAAGACTACTCTAGAAATAGTAAACTAACTAGAAATTTTAAGTTTCGTTTCTCCAATTATCAGTAAAAAGTTGTAAAGACAAAAAAAGTGTAATAAAGACTTTATTTTAATTCTTTCTACTTTTTTCTTTTTTAATTTGCTTTTAATAAAATTCATTTATACCTTATTAAAATTTTAGGCCTATTTTACCATTCTTGTAATCCTTTCTTACAACAAAATACATACATAAATAATTACCCAGCAATAAAACCCACCACACTCACAAATCCATTAATTAAGAAATCTCAAAATTAGAAAAATCTTGAATTAACAAACCAAAACCACTACAAAGTCATAATAAACCTTTTGCTAAAGTTTCTCTGATATTCTAAAGTTCCCAGTAAAGGCTGTTTTATTGTTTTGAGCTCCTGAGAATCTCTTGTTGGTATTTCTCCAGGGAGTCCAACTCAGAGGACACAAACAATTGTAATTCCTTTTAAATGTCTCCTTGAGAGAGTTGTTTGGGGTATGGGAGTCAGGGCTTGTCTGTCCTGCTTGGCACAGCCCAGGCAGGGCTTTCCCAGCCACATTCCACATTCCATTTCCCAGCTGGAGCCGCTGGTGCCTCTGAGTTGTGCTGCCCCAGCCCCAGGGACGCTCTCCTTGTCTGCCCATTCCCCACGGTCTCTGGGCAGGGATGGCCTCAGTGGGGGCTGCTGACATCCTCAGCACCTTGGAGCTGCTGCTGAATTTTCCTGCTCCAGAGGCTTGTTCAGCCTTCAGCTCTTCAGTGCAGGAATTCAGTGTCCCAGGGCTCATTAACATTCAGAACACCT
Source organism: Zonotrichia leucophrys gambelii (assembly GCF_028769735.1). Classification (NCBI taxonomy): domain Eukaryota; kingdom Metazoa; phylum Chordata; class Aves; order Passeriformes; family Passerellidae; genus Zonotrichia; species Zonotrichia leucophrys. Next base: position 44,553 of record NW_026992500.1, on the reverse strand, counting down.
TAACAAGCCAAGCCTCTGGAGAATAATTTGATTATAATTTTCAAATATTTGTGGTTAATTAAGATTCAGTAGTGTATTCAAAGTGAATGATTATATTAAAAGACAGTGAGAAAAGATTTTTTAGGTCCTGTTTTAGTTTTTTTCTGTTAATTCAGTTGATGTGCAGTCTCCAATTGACACTGAATTCCAAGTACCTCCTCATGCAGTTGAATAGATATGAAAATCAAGACCCTTCATGGCTGACAATCAATCAGACTCTGTCCCTACCCCCACCCCACCATTTCCCCCATCCAAGCCCTGGCACTCAGAGCAGCCTTGTGCAAATCTGAGCTCCCTCCAGCCCAGGCTGCACCTGCAGCTTTCAGCTCCTTGGCTCCAACTCCCACCTGCTTTCCTTGGAGAAGGAGCTGCCCAAGACACAGAGGGATGTTCATTTCTTGTCAGCCAACAAAGCCAAGGGAAGTCACAGCTCCATCAAATGCAAAAGTCATTCCTCTGCTGGGTATTAAATCCACATTCTACAGCAGACAGCCTGAGAGCAATGGAAAACACCTTCTGTGCCCAGCACAGATCCCAAGGTCCCCCCAAACCCTCCCTGCCCTAATTCTGCCCAGATTTGCTCTTTGCACACACGAGTCACAGGCTGAAGTCAGGAGCTCCCTCCATGCCCAGAGGGAGGAAAGAGAGAACGGGACGAAGAGCTCTCCTGTGCAGAGCCAAAGTCCAAGTGCCCTCTGCAGTGGGAACCACAACTCATCAGGTTTGTGTCCTTTGGGCTTAGGGACTGGTGATACTCAGAGGCACAGAAAGGTTTCTTGCCAACAAAGACAAGTTGAATATTTGAACAGTTTAACAACCATCACAGCTCTTTCCTCAGCTCTCTGTGATGTTCCAGCGTCATCTGACATGTCCCCCATCCCCAAGGGATTTCTGTACAGGAACAGTTTTAGACAAAGACATAAGGTAATTCTGTGATAGATAAAAACACAATTAAGATGATATTTATTATATATTTATTTGAACTTCAGAAATATTGGGCAATTTCTTCCAGCTCAAAGCATGAAGCCAGTCAGTTGAGAGGCACTTGAATGAGCAGAGAGCATCTAGAGGAGGAAATCAGAGAGCAGTAGAAGTACTTAGATCCACCTGCTGTAAAGGAAGAGATGTCCTTAGACATGGCCATTTCAACAGAAGAGCTGAAAACACCTGAAGGAAAACTGAGAGGAAGTAATAAAGAAAATATTGGTCACACCACTAGAAGGCAAGATCAGTATTTTTCATCCTGCCATCTGTACACCTCCAAGAAATTCCTGTTCCTGATGGAAAAACTGTGCCATTTCTTAAAAGTACTCAAATGACCCAGATAATAAAGATTTGCTTGTATATTGTGAAACTAACAGATAATAAAAGCTGTGCCCCTATCCAGGCAGACATCAGTTGTGTGCCCATGAACAGCCAGTTCCACTTGTGCCCTGACGTGCCCAGCTGGGATTGGATCACTCAGAGAGCACTTGAGGGAGAACAGAGCACCTTGCAAGCTGCAGGTCCCTGACAGCCCTGCAGGGCCCCTGTCCCATCAACATCTGCTCTGCTCCGGTCTGAAATAGGGCCCAGCATGGTGCTGGGATCATCAGAGAGCTGAGGTGTGTGCTGGAATTCAAAGCCCTCCCCATCCCGCAGCAGCCCTGCATTTCCCTCCTGCAGCCTTGGTCTCCAGCACAGCCATGGAGGCTCTTTGGGCTCTGGACTGTTCCTGCAGCCCCCAAGGGCAGCTGAGCTCTGCCTTTGGCACAGTCAGGCCTGGCCAGCACAGGCCATGCTCAGCAATTGCTTGTGTGTGCCTGGCCTTGCTGTCAGCCCCGGCAGCGGCTGCGTGGCCCCTTGGTGGTCCTGTGCTGGCCCAGCCATGGTGGCCCAGCCCCTGGGCAGGCCCAGCCCAGGCCAGGAGCATTGCGGCTGGGAACGGCCCCTGTGCCGTGGTGCCCACAGCAGCCTTGGGGCTCTGTGCCCCATGGCCTCTCTGCTAGGCAGCCTCTGCCAGCTCCTGCAGAGCCCGTGGCACCTGTGAGGCTGCACAGACAGCCCTGCCCCAGGCTCTGCCGGCCTCTGGGCCAGCAGAGAGGCAGCCATGGCTGGCCATGGACGGGAACAGGCCGTGAGCCCCACAGGAGGATGGAGCTGGGCCACAGCCAAACTCAGCCCAGGCCAAAGCTGGGCTCAGCAGCCAGGGCTGTCAATGCATGGGCACAAAGGCTAGTGCTGACAAATGTCCTGGGCCCCCTCCCTGCTCTGTCCATGCCACCAAGGGCAGAGAGCAGCCTCCTCTCTGGGCCACTTGCCTGTTTTCAGTGTCTTGCACAGGCGCTGGCCCTGCCCCACAAGGCCTGGCCTGAGTCTTGCCCCTGCACGCTCAGCCAGGCTGAGATGGACACTGATGGTTTCTGGGCCAGCCTCTCGGAGCCAGCAGCTCCACTGCAAGATCGCCCAGCTGCCATGAGCTCTGGGCCAGCACCAGGCCTCTCCCGGGCCCAGCAGCCGGCTCTGTCACCAAGCTCTGCTGGCCAGCTGCTCTGCCCTGCCCCATGGCCTCAGCCCCTGGCAAGGGCACAGCAGCAGCTGCAGCTGCCACAGGACTCAGCCCCAGCCATGGGGGAAAGTGCTTGGCCAAAGCCAAAGGAGGCTCTCTGGCTGCCCTACTGCCCTCAGGCTGCGGTGCTGAGAGCTCTGCAGCCCCTGCTGCCATCCCATCTGCCCAGGGCAGCACAAAAGTCCTGGCCTTGGGGCCCTCAAGGGCTGCTCCTGCTCCATGTCCAGAACCCATGCCAGAGCTGAGGCAGCCACAAAGCTGTGCCCATTTCTGTTCATTGCTGCTCTGCTGGGGATGGATCCTCAGCCACTTGGAGGTTGCTGATGAATTTTACTCCTCCAGAGGCCTCTTCTTTCTTGAGCTACTCAGTTGAGGAATTCAGTGAAAAAGGCTATTAAACATTTGTTTAAAACATTTAAACAAGAAAACCCCCTGGGAAAATTTGAAGTTTTCAATTGTTCTGCGGTTAATTAGTCAGATTTCAGAGGTATATTTAAAGTGAATATGGTATATTGAAAACTAAGCAGAGAGAACTGGTTTTGTCCAGTTTTCTTTTCTTGTTTATAGATTGGTATCAGCAATGTCCAGTTGATATTGACCCCTAACCCCTTCAAATGCAGTCTGAATAGATATGAAAATCATGACTCTTCATGGCTGACAATCAATCACACTTTGTTCCTACCCCCACCCTGCCATTTCCCTCACCCAAGCCCTGGCACTCAGAGCAGCTGAGGAATGGAGTCACATCCAGGGGTGTCCCCAGGGCTCAGAATTGGGGCCCGGTCAGTTCAATCTCTTTATTGCTGATCTGGATGAGGCCATCAAGGGCACCATCAGTCAGTTCCCATTTGAGCCCAAGCTGTGTGGAAGTGTGGCTGTGCTGGAGGGCAGGAAGCTCTGCAGAGGGATCTGGCCAGGCTGGAGCCATCCATGGGCCCAGGACAATTGAATGAGGTTCACCAAGGCCAGCGGACAAGCCCTGCCCTGGGCTCACAACCAGGCTCCAAATCCCTGGCTGTGCCCTGCCCCGATCCCCACAGCCTGTCCTGTATCCTTCATCCCTGCATTGCCAGGGACTTTGTGGGACAAGGGAGCTCTGCTCTGAATATGGAGGGAGGTGCAAGTGCCACCACTGGAGTGGGAAGCACAACTCATCAAGTTTGTGTCCTTTGGGGATCAGGAACTGGTGAGACTCAGAGGCACAGAAAGTTTCTCTTCATGGCAAACAGACCCAAGTTGAGCAGGAAACAATTTAATAACAATCACGCTCTTCCCTGAGCTATGTGCAATGTCTAAGCAGCATCTGATGTTCAATATCCACAAGTGATTTCCATACTAAAATTAATTTCAGACAAACGGCGTTTTGTGATAGGTATAAACACAATTAAGTTCTTGTATCAGCATGCTCATCCTTGAGTGGGGGCAAAACAGCTCAAAGAATTCCTGATTTGCAGAGCTGACAGCGGTGGATGGAGAAGGGACTCAGGCTGCTCTTGCTGTTGAAGAAATGCTGAAAGCAGTCCAACTCCTTTCATCTCCTCATGCCCTGGCTGATCTCCCCTCTTTCCCCTTCCACTCATTGGCTTTTGTCTCCCCGCAGCCCTCTGTGAAGAGCCTGGCTCTGTGTTCTCCATCCCCTCCTCGCTGGCATTGCCAGGCTGGCATGAGGAGCTCCTCAGCCTTCCCTGCTCCGGGCTGGACCAGCCCAGCTCCCTCAGCCTCTGCTCACAGCCCAAGGGCTCCAGCCCCACCTTGGAGGCCCTTCCCAGACCCTGCTCCAGCTGCCAGACATCTTTCCTGCCCTGGGGAACCCAACCTAGGCCCCAGTGACCTGGATAATCCCCATCCTTGATGTCCTGGTCACACAGCCCTGGCCCCTTGTCCCCATGTCAGGCTCTGGGGTGGATCCTGTGGAACATCCTTTGGTGGAGGCTGTGGCTCCAAGTGGGCTGGGGGGATCCCGGGGGACAGGGACCCTGCTGGGCATGGACAGCATTGGACTTGTTGGGAGAAACTGTGAGGGGGAGCTGGGGCAGAGTGACCAAGCCAGTGACCTGACGCAGCCCTGCAGGGATGTCACACAGCCCCTCTGTGATGCCACAGCCTGCTCTGTGATGTCACAACCCAGTCTCTAATGTCACAGAGCTGGTCTCTGATGTCACACCAGAGTCTGTGATGCCATAGTCTGCCCTGTGATGTCACAGGTGGATCTGTGATGTCACAGATATGGCCTATGATGTCATAGCTGCTCAATGATCTCACATAACCCACTCTGTGATGTCACAGCCCACTCTGTCACCTCTTGTTACCAGATGAGAAATTGTCTACACCATCTGAGGTGAACACCTGGAGCTTTTTCTCCACAACTACAGGCCTATGGAAACCACACAATGCCCATTGTGTGAGAAGGGGAACTGGAAGCTTACCAGCCTCAGTGTCCTGCCAGATCAGCCAGGCCCACTGGAACATTGGGGTCCACCATCAGCAAGGATCACCAGAGAGACCCCCAGGGCAGAAGAACCCATGGGTAAAGGGGAGGGGAAATATGTTAATGATTTTGGAGAAATTATTATCATATGTTGTTTAGTCCAGGACAATCAATGAATATTGTGCAAAACTACAGAATATAAACAGAAACTTCCTGAACTCAGCATGCACAGCTTTGGAGGAGCTATCCCCTGTGCATCCAGCTGAATTAAGAATGCTGCTTCTTAATGCTACACTGGTGCTAAGGAGTTCTCTCTTTTACTGAATTTTTGGTAACACTCTCACTGCCAAGGAAAGCTCTGTCTCCTGCTGTTCACAAACAGAGAAGGGCTGGTGGCAGATGCGGGGCTCGGAGGCTGCCTGGGCCACAGTGATCATGAAATAATCAAGTTTTCAATGTTCTGTGAAAGAAGGAGGGGCAGCAACAAAACTTCTGCACTGGAATTAGGAAGGGCAGACTTTGGCCTATTTAGGATGCAGATTTGGGGAGCACCAAATCAGGTACTGATTGTTTTAAGGGAAACAGGCCTTAAACCAAAGGAGTCCAAGAAGGATGGACACATTTCAAGAAAATCATCTTTAGGGGGAAGGAGCAGCCTGTCCCAGTGCGGCAAAAGATGAGCTAGTGAGGTAAATGTCTGGCCTGGCAGGGCATGGAGCTTTCCTAGGAACTCGGGGAAAAAGGGCCATCAACTCAGGAAGTATTTAAGGATATTGTTAGGTTATGCAGAAACAAAAGTTGGGTGGTGAAAGCTCAATTAGAACTTAACCTGGCAGCTTCTGTAAGAAGAATAAAAAATGTTTTTTTAAAAAGTTTATAACAAAAGGAGGGAGAAGAAGAACCACAACCCTTTATTAATTCCAGTTGATAACAGAGTAACTGAAGATAAGTAAAAGACTAAGCTACTTAATATCTTGTTTTTATTTTCAATATTAGGACAGGCTGTCCTCAGGAAAAGTGTTCTCCTGAGCTGGTAGATGATCACAGGGAGCAGAACAGCACCCTGGAATCCAGGAGGAAGCAGTTGATGACCTGCTGAGCCACTCAGATGCTCACAGGTGTATGGGTCAGATGGGATCCATCCTAGGGGGAAGAGGGAGCTGGTGGATGAGATCCCCAAGCTGCTCTCCATCGTTTACCATCAGTGCTGGCTCAGCAGGGAGGTCCCAGAGGACTGGAGGTGCCAGTGTGAGTCCATCCCCAAGAAGGGCTGGAAGGAGGATCTGGGGAACTCCAGGCCTGTCAGCCTGACCTGGGTGCCCAGCAAGGTTATGGAACAGACCACCTTGAGTGCCATCCCAGGGCACCCACAGGATGGCTGAGGGATGAGAGACAGCCAGCGTGGATTTAGGGGTGCCAGGTCCTTCCTGACAACCCTGACCTCCTTTTATGACCAGGTGACCCGCCTGTCGATGCAGGAAAGGCGGTGGATGTTGTGTGCCTTGACTTCAGCAAAGCCTTTGACACTGTCTCTGACAGCATTCCCTGGAAAAGCTGCAGGCCACGGCTTGGGCAGGTTCCCTCCTTGCTGGGAGATTTAGGAGCTGGCTGGAGGCTGGGCCCAGAGAGTGGAGGGGATGCTGCTGCACCCAGCTGGTGTCCAGGCACTGGTGGTGTCCCCCAGGGATCTGTGCTGGGCCCAGTCCTGTTTAATATCTTCACTGATGATCTGGGTGAGGGGATTGAGTCCACCATGCACAAATTGCAGATGGCACCAAGCTGGGTGTGAGTGTGGATCTGCTGGAGGGCAGGACAAGAAGACACAGCCTTTAGCTGCACTAGAGGAGGTTCAGGCTGGACAATAGGAAGAAGTTCTTCAGAGAAAGGGTGAGTGGGCATTGGAATGGGCTGGCCAGGGGAGAGGTGGCAGAGTCACTGTCCCTCTCCAGTGACACTTAGTGGCATGGTCTGGGTGACAAGGCAGTATGAGGGCATTGATTGGACTTGATCCCAAAGGTCTTTTCCAGCCTATTTGATTTTATCATTCTGTGATGACTGGGACACACTGGGGCCATTGTGGCATTTCAGGGCCTCGTGGAACTAAGAGGACCATGGTGACACCGTGCAGCCCCATAGAACGAGAGGCCCATTGTTGTACTCTGGGGCCAAACGGAACCAGGGAGTGCACCGCTACACTCTGGGTCCTCATGGAACCACAGAGGCCATTGTGACACTGCAGGGCCTTGTGTAACCAAGGAGTTTCACCATTTTGACACTGGAAAACCAAGGAGACCATTGGGAGACTCCAGGGCCCAGTGGAACCAATGGGCCGTTCTGACACTGTGGAGCCTCATGGAACCAAGGGGACATTGTGACACTGCAGGATCCTGTGTAACCAAGGGACCACTGTGACACAAGGGGGCTTCAAGGAATCAGGAATAATGTGACACTATGTGGTCTCATGGAAACAAGGAGTCCATTGTGACACTGAGGAGACTTGTGGAACCACAGAGACCTTGGTGACAGTGTGGGACCTCATGTAACCATGGGGCCATTGTGACACCCTGGGGCCTCATGGAACCAAGTGGCCACTGTGAAACTGCAGCTGTGACACTGTGAAGCCCCATAGAACCAATGGGTCCACTGTCACAACTTGGTACCCCATGGAACCAAGGGGATCAGTGTGACAGTGCAGGGCCTGTTGTAACCAAAGGGACATTGTAACACTGAGGGGCACCATGGAACCAAGGACATCTTTGCAGATGTCACCAAGCTGGGTGTGAGTGTTGATCTGCTGGGGGGCAGGAGGGCTCTGCACAGGGACCTGGGCAGGCTGGATCCAGGGCCCAAATCCAACAAGGTGAGGTTTAACAAAGCCAAGTGCTGAGTCCTGCACTTTGGCCACAACAACCCCTGCAGCACTACAGGCTGGGGACAGAGTGGCTGGACAGCAGCCAGGCAGAACGGGACCTGCAGGGACTGGTCGACAGCAGGCTGGACATGAGCCAGCAGTGTGCCCAGGTGGGCAAGAAGGCCAATGGCTCCTGGCCTGGATCAGGAATGGTGTGGCCAGCAGGAGCAGAGCTGCTGTGCCACCACTGATCTGCCCCCAGCTCTGCACACAGACATTGCTGCTACAGCTCCAGAGAGGGCAATTAAACAGCATATCTGCAGAAAACATTGCTGGGACATCCCTTAGCTCCTTTAAAACTGCCAAGAGCGCAGCCTCTCATTGACACAGTCTCTGGCCACAGGGAAGGTGGAGAGAAACAAAATGAGAAATGGTAAAAACCATGACATTTGTTTGTGGACAATATGAGAAAAGTACAACAAAGCAAAAGAACATCCAAAATAAAATCAAAAAGAAGTATCAATAATAACTTTTATTAGAAGTGATTTGCAGAAATTACACAGCCAGTTTAATGTTCCTGAAAGCATCCACTCATCAGTCTCCTCACTGCAGCCTTGAGCTCCTGGTTCCTCAGGCTGTAGATGAGGGGATTCAGGGCTGGAGGCACCACCGAGTACAGAACTGACAGGGCCAGATCCAGGGATGGGGAGGAGATGGAGGGGGGCTTCAGGTAGGCAAATGTACCAGTGCTGAGGAACAGGGAGACCACAGCCAGGTGAGGGAGGCAGGTGGAAAAGGCTTTGTGCCGTCCCTGCTCAGAGGGGATCCTCAGCACAGCCCTGAAGATCTGCACATAAGAGAAAACAATGAACACGAAACACCCAAGTGCTAAACAGGCACTAACAGTAATGAGCCCAAATTTCCTGAAGTGTGATTTGGAGCAGGAGAGCTTGAGGATCTGTGGGATTTCACAGAAGAACTGGCCCAGGGCATTGCCATGGCACAGGGGCAGGGAAAATGTATTGGCCGTGTGCAGCAGTGAATAGAGAAAGCCACTTGCCCAGGCAGCTGCTGCCATGTGGGCACAAGCTCTGCTGCCCAGGAGGGTCCCGTAGTGCAGGGGTTTGCAGATGGACACGTAGCGGTCATAGCACATGATGGTCAGCAGATAAAACTCTGCTGAGATGAAGAACACAAAGAAAAAGAGCTGTGCAGCACATCCTGAGTGGGAGATGTTCCTGGTGTCCCAGAGGGAATTATGCATGGCTTTGGGGACAGTGGTGCAGATGGAGCCCAGGTCGCTGAGGGCCAGGTTGAGCAGGAAGAAGAACATGGGTGTGTGCAGGTGGTGGCCGCAGGCTACGGCGCTGATGATGAGGCCGTTGCCCAGGAGGGCAGCCAGGGAGATGCCCAGCAAGAGGCAGAAGTGCAGGAGCTGCAGCTGCCGCGTGTCTGCCAATGCCAGCAGGAGGAAGTGCCTGATGGAGCTGCTGTTGGACATTTGCTGTAGCTGCACATGGGGACCTGTTCATGGAGAAAGGACAGTGACTAGTCAGGAGGGCCAAACCTGAGCCATTTCCTGCAGATTGTCCCACTGGGACTCACCCACCCTTTTTCCTGCTCTAGGAAAACCTTCACCCAGGTCCCTGCCTGAGCTCCAGTTTTTCTGGCTGAATGTGCCAGGAGCAGCCAGGCCTGTGCGTGGGGGCTCTTGAGGAGCCATCCCTGCCCCAGTACTGTGGGTTTGTGGCCATTTGGAAGAGGGACAAGCCTGGTTAGTCAGGATTTCTCAGGGAAATCACTCCTACTGCAAAAAGGCTTGGTGCCATTTGCACTTTCAAGTCCAAAGGATGGCAGTAGTTTTTTAGGAATTCTTTTCATATGCACATATCATTTCTGGCTCTCTGAGGTCAGAAATCTTCAGCATTTCTGCTGCACTCAGAGTTTGCCACTGAGAGATGGGAGAGGCAAAGGATTCCCTGTGGATGAGGGAAGGTGAGGGGCTGGATGAGCTTGTTCACAAATGCCCTGGCTTTGCACCTTTGGCTGCAGTCAGAGCACAATGACACTCCTGGGTCAGCCTGGGATAAACCAGACCCTGCCCAGAGCAGAGGGACTCCTGAATGTCTCACCCTCTCTAAAGATCTCTGGGCAAGGTCTCTGCACCCCCTTGTGCCAAGGACACTCACGGCTCCCTTGGCAAACCCAACAGCATTTCCTCAGCTGTGGCAGCTCTGCCCTTCCCCGTGGGACATTCAGGGAACTCCCAGAGGCTCTGGCACAGATTTGCACCCAGGAGGGCAGCTCAGAGCTTGGAAGGGCACAGCAAGGAGATCCCTGGCTGCGCCCATGATGGGATCTCAGGGATAGGGCTCAGCTTATTCCCCTTTCCCATGGACTGCTTTGCCCACAGCCCCACTGGTGCTCGGGAAGCTTGGACACACCATTCCCATGGACAGCCCTGCCTGGCAGGAATGCCAAGGGCAGTGCCTGACTCAGCTGCTGCAAATGCCAGAGCCTCCCTGAGAGCGGCAGATAACAGTGACAATATCAGGGCAGGGCAGAACCAAGAGAAGATGTTGTGGTGCTGTGCCTGAGAGGGAAGAGCAGAGACAGCCGGGAACTCAGGACAGTGTTCCCATGCCCAGCTGTGCCCAGCACCTCCCACACACCAACAGTGCCCTCATCCTGCCCCCAGCACTGCTCTCTTCAGCCCCTCTCCTTCCCTGAGCATCTCCCTGGGCCTGGACATTCCCTCCTGAGAGGAGCCTTGTCCCTGTCAGCGCTCACAGAGCCCATCCCAGCCTGTGTGCCCTGGCCAGGGCCCTATAGAAACCTGCCTGTGTGCCGGGCCCTGGCTGGGGCAGGCTCTGTGTGCAGCTGGGCAAGGACAGCTCAGGAGAGCCCTGCTGGGCCTTGCAGAGGTGATGCTGCTGCTGCCCAGGGCTGAGGAGTGGCTGAGGTCTCTGTTGGGAGGATCCCAGCAGAGAGAATGGCCAACTTAAGTTACAGTTCTGGAGTCCCTGTAAGGTTTTAGGCATTCCTTTGATGATCCTGTGTGTCCTTTTCAACTTAAAATGTCCTGGGATTCTGGGATTACCATTCCTGTTTTACTTCTTTCATTCCCCTGTTGTTTATAATCAAAAGAGAAAAAGCCCCTTGCAACAGTGTTAGAACAGTAAAGTAAAAACCAGACAATAATTGGAAGCTTCCAGGTGTTCCAGTCAGGATGGGGCACACCCAGGGTCTGATTTACACAATTTAATAAGGTTGATTAATAAAGAAAATTTAACAGGAACATCCAAAAGGAGATTCACTTACCCCAGTTACACACCCCTGGCTCCGTCCATTGGAGTAAGTCAGAGGGCTTCTTTGCCGTCAGTTTTTGTTATGACTGCTCAAATTCCGGTCAAAAAACAAAATGTTCTTGTAGGTCCTCTTCCTGATAATAAGATTTTACAGGATATTGTATGTATTGTATACTATATATATTTCAGGAATGCATTTAGACAATCAGCTTAATTTTCTAAAATCAAAGAAAAAGCTTAGGGAAAATAATAGAGTTAATACATGATTATAGTTCTAGAAGAATATAATAGTAATAGAGTTCATTAAGAGTTTAATAGACTTAAATAGGGATTATAGATTTAAAATTGTGTAATAGTAATTTATAGAGCAACAAATATATGAAAATTGTATAAAATGAAAAAATCTTTTTATCATCACCCCAACTTTCCCATCGTTCTCTAAGCAGGAAATTGAAAAAACTCTCAGTAAAGCTCCTGATCTTTACAGGAATCCTAGGCTTGCCTTCCTTGGGGAGTGCACTCTGGAGCAATACCCAGGCTGGTCTGGAGCTGGGAGCAGCCCTGCCCCACTCAGCCCATCTCAGCAGCATCCCCTGCCCTGCTCAGGGTGACTCCTTCCCCCCAGAGCTTCTCCCCAGTGCTGGGAGCAGCTGCCAGGGCTGGCTGAGAGCTGTCCCTGGCAGGCAGCAGAGTCCCTGCCCCAGCACAGCGCCCTGGGCTGCAGGACCCTGCTCTGCAGGACAGCCCTGGGCACCCCTGGCTGCTCTGCACAAGAGACAATCACAGAATGTACTCACAGGGTCTGCAGGCATTGGGATGTTCCAGCTTCAGGAGGTGCCTCCAGGAGCTACAGCTGCATTGTCCTGCAGCCAGAGGTTTCTGTGCCAAGGGCTGGCAATGATTGTACCCCAGGCACTTCTCAGCACCTTCCCTGCCCTGACTGATTGAAGCTCTCTGTGCCTCTGTGCTGTGCCTGGGGTGGCTGCAGGCAGTGCCCCAGCCCTGCTGGGCTGGCAGAAGAGCTGCTCATCAAGAGAAATGTGCTTTTGAAGATCTTCTTGGTTTACAAGGAGCTGCCTCTGTGCCAGGAGCCCAGCCCAGCTCAGCAGCACAGACACAGCACAAGGATTTTAATGAACCTCTGGGGCTTTGTGCTCGGGCCCTGAACATCAGTCCCTGAGAGGCAGCTGAAGAAACCTCTGCAGAACTCCAAGTCAGAATCCAACCCCAAACTTTCTTGAACTTTAATGGGTCCCAGAGAGGACCACAACTGAGAAAGTGTCTCCAATGCTCAGCCAGAGCTGAGAACTGGAGGCAGTGATGACAGGTTGAGACAAAGAGAAGCCAAGTCTCGGTGCCCTTGGGCACAGCAGGATCTGTGCCACCAAGGGCTGGGAGGAGATGCCTTGTCCTGAGGCCCTGGAGCCTCCTGGCAGAGCCCCAGCCAGGCTGGGCACTGTCAGCCCCTTGTCCTGCCCTCAGCATCCCCCCACAGCTCACATCCCAGTGGCCTCAAGGATCTGCTGGAAGGAGTCCCTGGGGAGCCTTGCTCAGGAATGGCCCTGGGGGCTCCTTAATGCTCCCTGCAGGGACTGCAAGATTTTCAAAGGACTTTAGGTTTGGCTTTTGCCTTGGATCTCTGAGAGGTTTGTGTAATCATGGCCTCCAATTATCTGCTTTAATTAGTCCCTGGAGAGGCTTTGTCAGTAACAACACTCAGTGGGGCTCATTAACGCTTCAGAGTACTTCAGTTATTTTAAGGTACTTGGTGTTTCCCTTCTGATACAGACTCTGTGAGAGGTTTGTGCAATCATGGCTCCAATTATCTGCTTTAACGAGTCCCTTGAGAGCTCTGTACTGACACTTGGTGGTGCTCATTAATACTTTGAGATACTCAAGGTTTTTAAGGTACTTTGAAATTTCCTTTTTACACTGAGTCTCTCAGAAGTTTTTTTGCTGTCCTGGTCTCCAATTCTCTCCTCCAAGGAGTCCATGAGGAGCCTGTGTTGGGATGGACCTCAGTGAGACCCATTGGTGCCTTGAGACACTTTGGGGTTTTCCACTGACTTTGACTCTTGGAAAGGTTTGTGCAATCTCCCGTCAGGCCCAGGGTTCCAGGGCTCTGCTCCAAATGCACCACAGGGCTCATTACGATCAAGCAAGTCCTGACAAACCATGGCTCTGCCTTGATTTCTCTCTGGTCCGGAGCAGTTCATCAGGAAGATTTCCTTTTACAGTTATGGAGAAATATTTCAAGGAGCTTCTGAGAAATATGTAATCCTATCTTAAAGGGTGTCTTTTATTGCTGTTCTTATTATACAAGAGGTGATTGCACCATTCTGTGATTGATGCTGGCTGTCTGGCCAGGTCAGAGAAGTTATACCTTGAGAGCTGATCCATTGGTGACAACCTTGCCTCACATTCCCCAACGCCATGTGAGAAACTATTTTTACTTTCAAAAATTTAAATGCTTTATTAAGACCTTATCATAATACAACAGAAGACTGAATAAATGAAAGCATACAATGCCAGGAGCAAAAATTCAGTCACTGTGTGCTCATCTACAAAATGGATATTCTGTTTTTTACACCTCTAGCCCCCCCCAAAGTCTTGTCAATCGACTTCTTCTCTGTCCAGTGGTGGAGATCACTGTCTTACTCCTTGATTGGAGCTCAGGTGCTGCCACAGTAACAAGCCCACCCTCCCAAATGCCCCGACTACTGAGGCCATCCTGTGATAACAATGCCAGGGGGAAGGGAAGGATACTATACATCTACAAACCTTCTCTTAACATATATTTAATATTCACTCTTTAATTGTGAGAGTCAACTGTAGAAATGCTCATCTATAATAAACCCCCCTTTTCTATAAGTAATTTTTTTCAAACAGTTAAGTAAAAAATTTTCTCTCTTTCTTGAATGAGTCATACCAGCATCTGTTGATGTGGGCAAGGACAGTGGGAACAGCAGAAAAAATTTCAGGTTTTCCTTAGACACACTTATTTGGAATGGACAAAAGGGCATCACAGAGGTCCAGTATGGCTTTGGCTGCCATCTACCGTGACTTTGTGGTTGCTACCCATAGTTGGTGCTTCTTAGGGGTCAGTACAGAGGCCATCTTGGTCCTGCCCTCCAGTCCCTGTTGAATTAAAAAGCAATTGAGGAATGATAGAGGTCTGATATGGCCTTTTGTCCCTACCTTATCATGCCTACAATGGTTCCTACCGGCAGCAGGGCTATGGAGCCTTCTTGGTAGCAAACAAAGGGGCCAACCCAATCTTGCCCTCTATTCCTTGTCTTACTTCTTAAGGATGCTGCCCCATTACCTTTTAGAGTCCCTTGTGTATTTCCCCTCAACAGATGCTGGTAATTCTCACCCACTAAAACAGGAAGACAGTTCTCGAGCTGGTTGGTGGAAGTTTGACTCTACTTTTTGGGCGTCTTGGTGTTTTTCTGGTTGTCTTCCAGTCTCTGCTTGAAAGTCAATCTTGTTTCACCCAGCCTGGATGTTACAGTCCATTCTTTGGGTTCTTCTAGTGGGCCTTTGACTCTGTGGGCATGAGTCCATCCCTGCTCTGCAGTTCACACGGCCAATTTGGTGGTGAGCAGTACCTGAAAGGGACCTTCCCACTGAGGAGTTAGTGGCTGATCTCTCCATGACTTAATCATCACCCAATCCTTGGGATTAATTTTAATGATTCTGGAATCCAGGGTGGTAGTTTGAGGAATTGCCCCTTTATGTCTTAGCCCTTCTAAGGTTTGTGCTATAGACATAACTTATTTCTTGGCATTGGCTTCCCCTTCCTCATAGGTGGCAACCTTCTGTGGTGAGGTCAGCAAGGGTAACCCAAACATCATTTCATAGGGTGACACCCCCAGATCTGACTGGGGTTGGGTTCTAATTCTTAATAAGGCCAAAGGGAGACATTTTATCCATGACATTTGGGTTTCAATCATTACCTTAACTAGAGCTCTCTTAAGAGTTTGATTCATTCTCTCAACCCAACTGGAACTCTGTGGATGCCATGGAATGTGTAATTCTCATTTTACTCCCAGGGCCAGAACAACTTTCTGCAATATCTTTGGTGTGAAATGAGTTCCCCAGTCTGAATCAATTCTGTTTGCCATCCCATATCAGGGAATGATTGATTCTAGAAGTGTTTTACTCACAACACTGGCATTGGCTTTCACAGTGTGTACCACCTCTACCCAATGAGTCACATGATTTGCTATCACTGGCAAAAATTTCCACTGTTGTACCTGGGGAAGCTCAGTAACGGCTACTTGGATGTTTTGGAAGGGCCATAAGGCTAGTTCTGACCCTCCTCTGGGTGTTTTCCTCATGATTTTCTTATTCACTTGTTGACATATCGCACACCGTTCAGTTACTTGCTTAGCTATTCTGAAAATTCCTATGCATCCCCAATCACTTAGAAATCGATCACTTCGCACTTGTGTACCCCAATGTGTTGTTCTATGTATGCCTTCTAGCATTTTCCTGGCCAGGAGTTTATTCAACATTTGCCTCCCATCTGCTAATCTCCACTTCCCTTCATTGTCTTTCTTGGCTCCTATTTTAAGGAGTTCTTCCTCTTCTGTCCCACGGAATACAGGGAATTTTGCATTTCTTTCATGGGTGTAAATACTATTGTTAGTTTTTCTGTCTCTGATTCAGTTGCATTTTTAGCTTCTAAATTGGCTAAATTGTTTCCTTGCACCTCCTGAGTCACCCTTTTTTGATGCCCTTTAACATACACAACTGCTACTTCCTCTGGTAATTGTAAGGTTTCTAACACTTCTAAATTAAGTTTTTCATGAATCAGTCCTTTTCCCTTTGAATTTAATAGCGCCTTCTCTTCCCAAAGTTTTCCAAAGGTATCCTCTACTCCAAAAGTGTATTTTGAGTCCTGTATCTATTGTTCCCCTTTTCTGTGCTAATATTTCCAGAACTCCCTTTAGGGCATACAACTCACACGCTTGGGCTGAGCAGCTGGAAGGTAACTTTCTCTTTTCTATGGCTACCAACCCTTCATGCACTATCGCGTACCCCCATACCCTCTGCCCCTTTATTACCTGTGAAGATCCATCAATGTACAATCATTTTCCACCTTGGAGTGGTTGATCTGTCAGGTCCTCTCTTACTTTGGTTTCATAGTTTATAACCTCTAGGCAATTATGTATTAGTTCCTCATCTGGTTCTCCACACAAAAACTGGGCAGGGTTGAGTTGGTTAGCTCTAATCCATTGTCTATTAGGATGGCTTCATACTTTAGCACTTGGGAATCAGTAAGCCATTTCTCAGCCTTTTGGCTTAGGATACTTCCAACCGAGTGTGGGGTATATATTTTCAATTTTTCCCTAAAGGTTAATATCTTGGGTTGAAAAGAGAGGTGTCCGCTAAGGAAGGCAAGAGCCTCCCTTGAAATGGAAAACGTAAACCCCCCCACCTCATAATTATAATAATTTTGAAATTAGGAGGCTCTTAGGCAAAAATATTGGAATAGGAATAACAGTTCTTTACTAGGAAAACTAAAAATACAAATGTAATAGTAGAAACAAACAAAAAAACCCCAACCTACTGACAGAGTCAGAATACCTGCTGGTCAGGGTGTTGGCAGCAGTCCCATTGAATGGTGGCTGCAGTGCTCCTGCAGTGACATATGTGGTTCTGTTGGAGCAGGGATCCTGTAGAAGGGTGGAGATTTCCTCTGAAGGTCCAGTGGTGGTGTAGATGGGCCTCATATTCCTCTGGTAATCCAGTGGAGAAGAAAACTGCTTCTCTGGGAATCCACTCCGGAAAAGGCTGCTCCTCTGGGAATCCAGTGGAAAGATTGTATTTGCGTCCCAAAATCTCAAATTATATACAGGTAGAAATGCCTGGCTTCTCACTCTGGGCAGAGCATCTCACAAAGGGATGATGTAATGTCAAAGGAAGGGGACCAGGACACCAGTTGGTTCATCACAGGCCCTTCGGGTCCGGTCCGGTCCCGGTCCCTCAGGTCCTTCTGGTCCAGTTTATTGAAGAAAGTATCAAACACTTATACAGCAAATAATAAGCTTATGAATATTCTGTAAGCCAAGCAATCTATTGGTTAAACTATAACATTAACTCATCCTCATTCCTTAGGGGTTACATCTCTCTTTTCTCATGTCTCTTTCACTGTTTGTTATTATACCACAGCTAGGCCCAAGGACATGCTATCAAACACAGGTGCAGGACTTGGAATTAGCCACGGTTTTGTACTTTTCCAGTCCTTAGCAGCTAAATTCCCAACATCTCCCCTGTTTTTATTTTTAAAAAAAAAATTCTATGGGCTAACTGTCACACTCTTTGCAACACAAGAATAAACAATTCTAACAACTAAACAATATTCTCAGCTATTAAGGTTTTTCTCTTACAAGCGATCTAAGCCAGGGAAACAAACCAAAAAGGCTATCACTAATCATAAGATATGCTATACAACAAATATAAAAAAGAATTCTATGTGTTACAAAGCTCAAACAAAACTTAGGTGTGTTAATATAATTCACAAAAATAAGCTAAAAAAAGTTTGCTTTCTATTCTCAAACAGCAAATATATTTTAAACAAAAACAGTTCTACTCATAAATGCTTCTAATTGTCTCTTTTAACTAGTTTCTCTAATGTTCACAACAACACTGCATACAAGTCATAAAATAAACGCTTATCATAAAAGCATAAATCTAACATCACTTAAAATTAATAGCACTTAAAACACATAAACTTAAAGTATTTAAATTTAACAGAACTTAACCTTAACAGAACTTAACTGACTTTAAATTTTATAACACTTAAACTTAATATAATATAAACTTAACAGAATCTAACTTTACTTAAGCTTAATAACACTTAAACTTAATAAAAATTAAACTGAACAGCACTTAAACTTAGCAGGAAATAAACTTAACAGTATTTAACATTTAATGGCACTTAATAAACAATTTAACCTAAACTACTTAGTAACAAATAAAACTTACTATAAAAATAGAATATAGCATTTACTATAACTTACTTACAGGCCTGATTTTAAAATACTAAACTAAAACAACTTTCTTCATGTGTTTGCTGCAGCATTTTTATACTTGAATGCACTTAAACATAAAAAGTTTGTTTAAGGTATACCTGTTAAAAAATTCTTTTAAATTCAGTGTTTGCTTTTACCTTTACCACATTTAAACAAAGCTTAAAAAACACAAAAAGCATACTTATTACATCTTACTTATACAATCACTTTAACACATTTTTAACATTTTTAAATTTTTCAAAATACAATTTCAGAGTTTAATGTTCTACCGACTGAGTTATTTGGGCTTCTGATATTTAAAGTCTGTTAGGAAAAACAAAAGTGCCTTTTAACACTTAGGTGAGAAACGCTGGCGCAATGGTTCTTGGTGTCGTTTGTTTATTATCACTGGTCTCTTAATTGCAGTAGGAATCTTTCTTTTGTTGACAAGAGTCATATTTCTTA
The DNA here is from genome assembly GCF_028769735.1 of Zonotrichia leucophrys gambelii. Classification (NCBI taxonomy): domain Eukaryota; kingdom Metazoa; phylum Chordata; class Aves; order Passeriformes; family Passerellidae; genus Zonotrichia; species Zonotrichia leucophrys. Next base: position 25,892 of record NW_026992500.1, on the reverse strand, counting down.
TGGCTGTCTAACTGAAGCTTCGGAGCGGGCGAGCCCCCCTCCCGCGCTGGGCTCTGTTTCACAAGACGCGCCGGCAGGCTGGCTCCGCTGCAGCCACCGCTGGTCGGGGCGCTCCCCCCGCGGCTGCTCGGCTCGGCTTCCTCCGCGCTTGGTGCGGCGCGGCCCCCGCCTCTCTAGGCCCCCGCCTCTCTCGGCTCCCGCGGCGCTGGGCTCGGCTTCCCCCGCGGCCCCCCGCGGCTGCGCTACCGCCACTGCGCCCATGCCGAGTTTGGAGTAGGACAGCCTGGCAGGCGTCCCGAACCGTGGCTGCTGCTTTGCACTCAGAAATATGCTGAAGCAGTGTGTGGTGTATCACCTGCCATTGCTGGCTCAGTTTCTTTGCTGTTTTATCATCTTCTAACACTGCTTCCCACAGTATATCCCCAAATTTTCTCCGTTCTGAGAGTTCATAGACCGTATGAGGGTTAAGGAAAATTTTTTCAGCGTATCTGTAGGCTAATAACAAATTTATCCCCTTTATCTCTTGCCATTCTAGATACGCGGCTAATAACTTATATGCTGCTTGCCTTTTTCATACCTCTTTATTTTTCGTGAGTGCTCTTGCAGCTTGCCAGGCTCCGGCAGCACGTAATGGCTTGAGTCACCGATGTGAACCCCAAGGGTGCTTCAAAGGCCCGGCACCATCTTGGCTGCAAACGAGACCCAGCTCCAACTTCCTTGACCGTGGCGTGCTCTCTCCCCCTTTTTCTTTTAGTCGAGACGAGGTGGGTCAGCGTTCAGGGTCACCATTATGTCGAAGGAAGGGGACCAGGACACCAGTTGGTTCATCACAGGCCCTTCAGGTCCGGTCCAGTCCAGGTCCCTCAGGTCCTTCTGGTCCAGTTTATTGAAGAAAGTATCAAACACTTATACAGCAAATAATAAACTTATGAATATTCTGTAAGCCAAGCAATCTATTGGTTAAACTATACCATCAACTCTTCCTCATTTCTTAGGGGTTACATCTCTCTTTTCTCATGTCTCTTTCACTGTTTGGTATTATACCACAGCTAGTCCCAAGGACATGCTATCAACACAGGTGCAGGACTTGGAATTAGCCACGGTTTTGTAATTTTCCAGTCCTTAGCAGCTAAATTCCCAACATTTCTGGAACCTCTGCAGAAGAATAAAGGACAGGGAAGCCAGGGATGCTCCATGGCATGCCCCAAGTGTGGTGCTTGGCTGAGCAGGGACAGCAGGCCCAGCCCAGGTGGGGGTGGCTGCAACTACCTTCAGGGTTTTGTGCAAGTGACCACAGCCGGGTTCCTGCTCTTGTGTCTTGTCCAAGGCTGCATCTGGCAAAGAGCGAGCGCAGTCAGAGCTGAGGGGCTGCGGGAGAGGCCAGAGAGGACAGCCCAGCCCTGCACTCCCCAGGCAGGGACAGCCCCGGGATGGCCCAGGGGATGGAGCACGGCCACTGCGGGGTGTCTGCCCTGCCCCTGTTCCATCCTGTCCATGGGCATTTCCCCAGGGGATGAGATGGATGGGATGGGATGGGATGGGATGGGATGGGATGGGATGGGATGGGATGGGATGGGATGGGATGGGATGGGATGGGATGGGATGGGGCCAAGCTGGCTGCAGCCATCAGCCCTGTGGCCCAGCTCTGCCACTCACCATCCTGCAGTGGCTGGATCTGCTCCGGATCTTCAGGCTGTTGTGCTGGGGCAGCTCCACGGTCTTTAGTTTTTTTCCCCCTGAACACTTGGAACAGGCCGAGGAATCTGCCCACCATTCCACGACCTGGCCTTGACGGCACCTTCTAGAGAGATGCCTCAGGATATCGCCAAGTCAACAATTGCGATAGTGCCTTCAAGGCACCTGCAACAGAGAAGCCCCAGGACGGCTGCAGGACACGAAGTTCTGCACTTTGGTCTTTAGGGCTCCTGCCACAATGACAGGAGACTCCTCGTTATCAATTCAGGTGACCAAATCCCACGGTCTGGACTTGATGGCACTGGCCACAGGAATGGGAGATGCCTCGAAAAGTTCCGAGTCACCAAGTCCTGCAGTCTGGCCTCAAGGTCAGCTGCAGGAATAACGCTATGGAAAAGCTTCGGATGAGACGAGAACGAGCGCGCTGTGCGGGGACTCCTCACGGCACCGCTCTGTCCCGTCCTGTCCCGTCGTGTCCTCCGAGCACCCGGCCAAGCTTCTATTTCCCACGTGTCACAAAGGGCCCTTGGACACCCAGTTCCATTCCATGCCACGGTGACCGTGCTGCACTGTGTCACCAAGGGCCCTTGCACACACTGCCGCCTGCCTTGGGGCCGCCCCCAGCCCGGCCAAAGTGGCCCAGGTTGGAAGGAATGCCTGGCCCCAGGTGTCCAAGGCAGCCCCACAGGATCTTTAGGAAGGGCTCAGAGCATCAGCAAACACTGCCCTGCTCTGCGGGTTCAGGGCAGCAGAAGGAGCCCCCAGGGCTGCCGACGCAGCTGCGCTGGAAAGGTCACAGGGCCTTCCAGGGAAGCTGGCACGGCCTCCTTGGGACACGTCCCGGCTGGTGGCCATCCTAAACCCGCGGGTGTGACTCGCACAAGGAACGTGTGGGCCCGGGCACCAATGCTGCTCTGAGCCCTGGGGCCCGGGCAGCGCTGCAATCAGCAGCTGTGGCACAGTCCCTGCCCAAGCAGAGCTGCCACTCCCCGAGCCCTGGCAGCGCTGGTGCCCGTCTCCTGCCCCAGAGACCTGTGCCCCTGGGGGCTTCTGTGCCACAGGGAGCCAAAGCCCACGTGCACTGGGGGCTGATGGCAGGAGCACCTGGAGCAACTGCTGGCAACAGCTGGTCTCTGTCAGAAGCTCTTACTCCATGCTGGAATGATTTTCCCATTTAAGTAATTTGCTGCACCACAAAAACATCTTTGCCTTGAAAACACAGAAGAATCAGACAATAAAGTATCCTCACTTCAGGAAACCTTTACCTCTCATTGCTCAACTGGTGTAAGTGAAAAAAGCTGCATAATTCCCAAATTAATTAAGATGCCCTAAGAACATTGTGAGAAATGAGGCTCATTTTTAAAATTTTAAAGGCTTATTAAACCTTAACAAAAATACAACAAAGAATGAATAAGGAAAAATTATAGGACTGGGAGCCTTCATGACCAAAAGCCCACGTGCTCATCTACAAAATGGATGCTCTGCCTTTTATACCCTTAGCCCTTCCCAAAGTTTTGTCAGTCAACTCTTTCTCTGCCATCCAATGGTGGAAGTCACTTTCTTACATCTTGATTGGAGGTCAGGTGTTGCCATGCTCTGCCTCCTGGTATCAAGCTCTCCCTCCCCTAAATGCCCCACTAGTGACAGCAGTAAGGGGGGAAGGGAAAGAGTACTCTGGAGAGAACTTGCAAAAATAACACAGCTATACAGCTATAAAAATTCTCTTAACATACACATAATATTCATCTCTTAATTGTGAGAGCCAACTATCCCCTTATTCATTTATAACAACCTAAAAGATTTTCAAGTTTGCTTCCAACTCAAAGCAGTAACTCATTTTCCTTAATGTCAACCACTGAGAGTCACTTTAGAAAACGTAACACAGAAGCAAAAAAATGGCCATCCATTGGTTTGCAAATGTTTTTCTGTGAATGGATGATAACACCATAATTCTAAAGGAATAAAAGCCCTCATGGAATGAAAGTCCAGTCAGTGTTACAAAAAGAAACTGAACAAATGAGTAGATTCCAAAAAGGTTAGTCCTCCCCCTGGAAGAGATAACCTAGTGGCCAATAAATTACAGCTCTGCCCTCTTGTTCCCTGCAAGAGAACCACGACCTGGGGGCCACGTTTGGACACTTTGGCAGGACAGGGTCTGGCTCTGGTATAAGGTGTGTAATAAAGAGAATGAGAACAAGGAGGAAAGAAGATCCAGGAAATGCAGAATGTTGGTGGAAAGATTAGGATTTTCTTTTAAGGATTTTGTTTGGTTCACTGGAAAGACTCATGGCTTTGAGCTGCAGAAAATGAGTACCCACTGGCAGTATCAGGGAGGACTAGAGCAAGGGCAGAATACGTCCCTGGATGAAGTGCTTAGAAAGATACAACTAGGGTATGTAAAAAGGGATGCTGAAAAGGAGAAAGCAAAGACAAAGTGATGGCAGAATTTTTACAGCCCCCAAGGGCCCCAGGACCCAAGTGGTCCCCCATAATAGAAGTGACAGGGTTGGCTACAAGGAAGTGGCAGAAGCATTCCCTCCTCAGCAGGGGAGAGCCAAACCAACCAGCAGCTGGGAAAGTATCAGTGTGCTCTGTGCTGGGCAGAGGGACACTGAAGTGGGAATGTTCACAAAAACAGGTGGACCCTCAGGAGGAGGAAGTCCAGGGGATAATGGAGATGGGTTATTAGATGTGTCAGGGGCTCCCATTGTAGCAGGGACACACCACACCAGAGCCCTTGTTAACTTTTCAGGTGGGTTCAGATGGAGAGGAGGCGTGTTTCCTAGTAAACACAGGGGCCTCTCCATCCACCTTAAGTTTTATCCCTAATGTGGGAGAATTGTCAAAAAGATCTTCAATTATTCAAGGGGTTGTAGGAATTGTAGTTTATTCTGTAGGCTTGAAAGTCTGAGAGCATCTTTCTCTGAAGGAATTGTGGATATCGTGGTAAATGGGTTTAGGGATTTAATTCTTTTGTCTATGTGGGGTTTTGTGCAAAGCTAAAAAGCTCCTGTTTGGAGGGGACCCATGCCCCTGTGCTTTGTGTGTTTTGTTGTTAAAAGCCAGACATGGCGGGTTTCAGTCCTGAAACCAATTCTGCAACTCCACCAGTCTGTGGTCTGTTGTGGAGAACTAGAATTGGCAGTTTTAATCGTGAGGCCAATTCTGCAGTGGCTGCCTTGTGGAGATTGTGTTGTCCCTATGCAAGCCTGGGTATTTATCATGCAGCTTCTTCTCTGGGGGCTATAGGAAAACTTCAGGGGAAAATATTTTGTTATTCTTCCTTGGTTAATGTAGTAGTTGCCTCCCTACCTCTGGGGTGCACTTGACGAAAAAAAAAAAGTATAAGGAGAAATTGGCTACTAAAAAGATGATTGGTTATTAAAAAAGTGATTGGTTGCTAAGAAAGGCTCTAGGCAGTGGCATTGCTTGCTGCAGAACTTGATCATGTCCAAAAGGAAAGTCACTGGAATAAAAGGAGCAAACTGCTAAGGTGAACTCCTCCAGGGTGAGTAGCAAAAGCCTGCTAAAACCCTGAAATAAAAGCAACTCAACTGCTTAATTCATGGATTGCAACTCCTGCAAAACATTTTAAAAGCAGTCTCACTCCCTCTGCTGACAAATCTAGTGGAGGAAACCCCACTGAACACCTGTGGGAAACAACAAAATGGGGAGGAGGGGGGGGGGGGAAGAACACACACTCATCCCTCTCCCCACCCCAGGCACGTTAACGTTAGAAAAGCTAAGCCTATAAAAAATAACCCTGCATTTACTGCCATCTCTGAACCTGGAGATGTCTCGTTCACTGATACCTCAGCCCAAAACATTGATGGTAAAAGTATAGAGCTGTTACTCCCCAGGTTGCAGCTTAGCTTATTAGTTTCTTATCAGTTGACCAGAGTGTTTTGTTACTTTTGACATGTAGGGGTCATGTCAGGTCTGGATGGTTTTGCTTAAGCCTCAGCTGGCACTGGGAACACTGTGTGAGAACACCGTTCCACGTCTTTCAGGGCAATTGCCAGCCTCAGCTTTGTGCTGCAAAGAACAATTTCCATTATGCCCTAATTCACAATGTAACCATTGATCAAATTGTGTGCTGTGGATCAATTTATATCCTTCTGACTTTTGTCAGCCGCTCCACTTTATCATTCTACGATATTTGTAAAATCTGATAGTGTGCATGGGTTTTAACCCATCCTATATGGATTTGTTAGTATTGAGTTTGTAAAAACAACCATTCAAATCCTCCCTTTGCCAAACCTCTTTTCCATTCACTTGCCAATGAATATTTTCACTGACAAAATCACCGTGTGGCACCTGCTGGCCAGGGCTCCATGGGCATGCAGCTGGGGCCCACAGGAGCCTGGAGCAGAGCCCACGTGGCCCAGGGAAGAGAACGGCTTGGGTAGGGGTGCAGCTGCCGGCCACACACAATGAGCAGCACGTTCAGGGGGCTGCTCCAGCCTGAGGCTGGGGCTTGCAGGCCGTCCTTACAACACGGAACCTCCAGATATGATCCCCCGGCAGCTTCTTTTGGAGATCCCTTCTGTGCCGGAATCTGGCTGAACAATGCAACATTTCCCACAAGGCCTGGAAAGCGTGGATGTGACGGTGGTCACAGGGGTCTTCTGTTGAAGGAAGAGACGAGGATTTGACTCCATATTTCAGAAGGCTTGATTTATTATTTTATTATATATATAATAACATTAAAACTATGCTAAAAGAATAGAAGAGAAGGTTTCATCTCAGAAGACTAGCTAAACTAATAATAGAATGGAATGAACAACAAAGGTTTGTGGCTGGGACAGAGAGTCTGAGCCAGCTGGGCTGTGATTGGCCATTAATTCCAAACTTCCACAAAGGACCAATCACAGACCCGCATGTTGCATTCCACAGCAGCAGATAACCACTATTTACGTTTTGTTCCTGAGGCCTCACAGCTTCTCAGGAGGAAAAATCCTAAGGAAAGGATTTTCATGAAAAGATGTCTGTGACATGCAGAGGCAGCACCCACTGCAGGGGTAGGGCTTGGAGGTTGGGGTGAGGAAGGGAATGGAGGAGGACATGCCAGATGCCTTTCTGAGTGGCCAAGGCAGGAGAATCTCGCACCACAGCATTCAAAATGGGAGATCCGGCCATGTGGCCAGTGCCATCTTGTCCAATAGAAGTTGATGGTAGTTCAGGAAAAGCGGTGTAAAAAAAGGGGTTCGGTTAGAGCCCAGCCTGGCATGGCTGTGGGTGGCCAGAGTAGCTTCCCCAGGCAGGTGCTGTCGGGGTGCCTGCAGTACCAAAAGCGTCTCCATTTCAGGCTGCCTCGACAATTCCCCCAGCCCACCAGATGCCTGAGCCCGGATGGTGTAATCAAAGCCTCACCAGAGAAAATTAGAGGACTCTTTGCATGGCAGATCCAGCAGGGTTTATTGGGGGAAGATCCAGAAGTCCGCGTGGGGTAATGGTGAGGAGAGAAACAGGAACAAGCAGGAACACAACCTCCGCTGAAGGGAACCAGGGGAGAAGAGCCAGGAGCATGGGAAGCCAGGGTACATAACTGGGGGAAGGTAGGAGAGGTCAGGGTACAAATTATCCAATGGGGAAGGGAATCAGGGGTGGAGTTGAGGTGGGGTGACACAGGATACACCAATGGCGGAGTAGAGTGGCAGGGGTGTCTCAGAGAAAGCCAATGGAGGAACGGGGAGTACAGAACTTTCTGAAACTTGGAGATGAACAGCAGTCGATTGACAACAGCACATTAACATTAACATTACCAAGCAAAGAACCATGGGGAATTGTGCCAGTCTCTCAGCCTAACCTAAACAGTGGTATCCTCCCATGGCATTCCAGGTTCGTCTTCTCTATGGCTGTCTCGCACATATGGCCAGTACCAGCTTGAGAAAGGGACAGGGTAAGAACTGGAAATGGCATGAGGCAGTTAGCACTCCTGTGCCTTTTTAAGGCAGTTTCTACCTCTAGACCTGGCCCGAGGGGATGAGAGTAAAGGAACACAGGGGGCTGAATGCCTGTAGCAGCATGGGGTTTAGATGGTGGTTGCTGCTACCTATTTCCCAGGAAGCAGTTGCTGTGGAAAGGCTGCTTGTGTGAGCATTCAGGCAAGGCAGTCAAGTCCACACACCCCACACTCACCACAGCTAGCTCAGCCAAGAGAGGCACCAGGGCCTTTTATATGGTCGGTTCCAGCGAGGTTTATTTCAACACACCAAAGGGGAACCAGAGGCAAAAGACAGACCATGGGGTCTGCACATGGTTTAAGTAGGGGAGGGTATGGGGGTGGTACAAAGGGCAGGACAAGAGGGATTGGCTTTCAGGGAAGACAGGGCCAGCCAATCAGTGAGGAAAGAGGGAAAAGAGAAACCAGGGGAAGCTGGCACATATGGGGAAAGGAACTGGGATGTATCACTGTTCGGTAAAAGTCTATGAGGAAGATCTTTCTGTCCACCAGAGTGGGGGGAACTCTATGATAATTCTCTCCAAGGCAGGGCTCTGGGGATTTCCCTGAGAGGGATGAATCAGAGGATTCCACACTGGTGCCCATGGCTGCAGCACTGGGCAGGGGCGCAGTTGCCAGCTCCACACACTGTGCCGTGCAGTCAGGGGGTGTGAGAGTCTATCGGAAAATCTTTCATTTTTGCCTCACAATTGTCATGAAGAGAAAAGACCACTGAAAGGTTAAAAACTGTTGAGCCAGTTGGGAAAGAAAGTCTTATGCTTACTCAGTGTGTTCACAGGTGTTGTTTGCAAAACATGCCGTGCTGAACTCAAAAGGGGCATGCTGCCCTTTCTGAACAATGGATCTGGACTTTCTCCCTACCTCCTGACCTGGCTGGTCTGAGCTCTGGGGTGGCTTCCCCCTCAAAGAGAAGACCCCTCTTGCCTGCCTTCAACCACCGTGACAGACAAACAGAGATGCGAATCCCCTCATCAAGGAACCAAGACAAGAAATCCCCGTACAAGGCACCCCCCCTGGCACCCCCTTTCCAGAGACTGGGACACAAGGGGGGGGGAAAACTGCCCAGAATAAATGCACCTGCGAGCATTCGGCCATGAAAACAATGGAATAAACACCCCTCCTTTTATTCCTATTCTTTTCCTTCCTTGGAAACCTTATTTCGGCCACCCTTCCCCCAATGAAAAACGGTATATTTTTGGGGTGCAATCTGACCCTGTGCTTTGAGATCTCCCCGGGACATGCACCAGTGAGCTTCGATGGATGGAGCCCTGAAGGACAATGACACGTTTCGGTAGCTATACCCTACCTGACCTTCTTTCTTCCCTCTTCCCTTGTCTTACCCTTTTCTTCCCCAGATTCCCTCACCAACGCATATCAGCTGTGGTTATTTCAATAAAATTGCATTTTGTTGATTTGTTACTGCAAACCCCCTGTGCCTTGTTGGTTATTTTTGCACCAAAAAATCATCCGTCACCCGTTCACTCGGGTGGACCTTGACACGGGGCTTCTCCAGGCTGAGGCTGGGGCTTCCAGGCCATCCATACCCAACCCATAGCAAACCTCTAGATCTGATCCAACTTCAGGATCTGTTGGAGGTCCTTGCTGTTCAGGAACCTGGCTGAACAACGCAGTTCAAAGTTTCATGGGAGGCCTGGAGAGCAGTAGAGACCCAGAGATGGCCCCAAAGCTGAGGACAAGAACCCACGTCTCTGTATCAAGGCCAGGAGGAGGCTGCAGCCTGTGAGGCAGTAGAGCACGAGCCAGGCTTCTGGTGGCACGGCTGACATCCTCTGCCTTGTCTTCAAGAGCTGCAAGAAAGACAAACAGAGCCACTGTCAGATCCAGGGATGGCAGGGCTCCGAGGAGCCCCCCGTGCCAGGGCCACTGCAGGCGGCTCTGGCCATGGGCAGAAGGCAGCAGGGACCAAGGGGATCAGCCCAAAGCTAATGCACACTATTGCCCCATATGCCCCAAAAATCCCTGTGTGCGCACTGGCCATGCCAACCCTGGTCCACAGAGCAAGAACAGCCCTTGGCACTGAGGCAGGGCTTGCAGCTCCCCAAGTAACTGGGGCTGTCATCCTGCTGCCCTCACTCACCTGTCCAGATCAGCCGGAGCTCTTGCTGCTGCCCCCTCAGGCGCCGCCCGGCCATGCCTGTGAACACAGAGCCTGTCAAGGCCCCAGCGGCACAGCTCCCTGCCAGCGGTGCTGCCGGCGCTGTGGCCACACGGGCTGCTGGCCAGGCAGGGCTCAGCCCGGCCCTTGCCGCACACTGCCGCCCCAGGCACGGCTGCCAGAGGGCGGCAGCAGCAACGCCCGGGCCAGGCGGGGCTCCACGGCGCCGGGCCCGGCTGGCGCTGCCGGGGCAGCAGGCGGGGCAGGGGCCGAGCTGCAGCGGGCCGGGGAGGGGGTGGGGCACGGTGGAGCCAGGTTGGGCGGAGCAGGAGAGGGCGGAGCATGACAGGGTTGGGCAGGGCAGGGCGAGGCAGGGACAGGTGCGGCAGGGTGGGGCAGGGTGGGCTGGGGCGGAGTAGGGTGGGGTCGGGTGGAGTTGTGTGGAGCAGGACAGGCTGGAGCAAAACAGGGTTGGACAGGGCAGGGCGAGATGAAGTTGAGTGTGGCGGAGCTGGGTGGGGACAGGTTGGGTGTGGTGGGGCAGGGAAGTCCACAGAGAGGTGGGGCAGAGTGAGGAAGGATGCGGTGAAGCGGGGCTGGGTTCAGCGAAGGAGGAGAGGGCGCAGCATGATGGGTTGGGCAGAGCAGGGTGAAGCTGGCTGGGATGGGGTGGGGTAGGGCGGGATGGGGTGGGGCAAAGTTGGGCGCAGCATGACAGGGCAGAGCACAAAAGGGTTTGTCAGGGCAGTGTGAGGTTGGGTGTGGCAGGGCTGGGAGGGGCAGGGTGGGGCAGGGTGGAGATAGGTTGGGCGGAGCAGGAGAGGGCGGAGCATGACAGGGTTGGACAGAGCGGGGCAGGGTGGGGTAGGGCAAAGGGGGCGGGGCAGAGTGGGGAAGCGGGCAGTAAGGAGGGTCTTGGTTGGGTGAAGCAGGAGAGGGTGCAGCATGATGGGGTTGGACAGGGCGGGGCAAAGTTGGGTGCAGCAGGGTTGGGCAGGGTGGGGTAGAATGTGGCCAGGGTGAGTGAAACTGGACAGGGTGGAGCATGACTGTTTTGGGCAGGACAGGGTCGGGCAGAGATAGGTTGGGAAGGGTGGGTCAGGATGGGTTGGGGCAGGGCCAGGTGGGGCAAAGAAGGACAGGGCAGAGCATAAAAGGGCTGGGCAGAGCCGGGGAATGATTGATGGGGCCTCATCAGGCTGCACATGGCAGGGTGGGATTGGGCAGGGGAACACAGGGTCATAGTTCACCCATGAACCTGACGGCCGCCTCTCGCAGGGGCTCCTGTGGGCTCTGCACGTAGGGCAGGGCCCGGTGCAGGTGCTCGGCCGCTCGGCTCCTGTGCTCTGCCAGCTGGAGAGAGCGGCAGGAGGGAAGGGTTGGCGCGGGCTCAGCCCCGGCCTCCCGTGCCCGCACAGCCCTGAGGTGCGGCCAGCAGCTGCTGGCGCCGGGCTCCCGAGGGGAGTTGGCAGAGGGCCGGCTGCTGCCCGGGCAGCCGCTGTGCCGCCCCACCCTGCAGCCCCGCCGGGCCAGGGCTCCATGGGCACCTGGCTAGGGCCCACGGGAGCCTGGAGAAGAGCCCGTGCGGCCTCTGGCTGCAGTGGCGGGCAGGGGCACAGCTGCCAGCCCCGCACCCTGAGCACCGCCCTCAGGGGCCTTCTCCGGACTGTGCCTTGGGCTTCCAGGCCCTCTTTACCAGGACCGCGATGAACTTTGACAGCTTCCCCTTCTTCAGCAGCTGCTTGAGCTTCCTCATCTTCAGGAGCTCAGCCACAAGAAGCAGTGTTTTCTGAGAGGCCTGGAGAGCAGCAGAGGCCCAGAGATGGCCCCACAGCCCAGGGCACCAGACTCACACCCCTGTGCCGAAGTCTTGAGAAGGCTGCAGTCCATGCGGTGGCTGGACAGAAGGCAGCTGAGTCCCTCCCAGAGATGCACCAGCCTCACACAAAACCTCACCTACATCACGTGCCAGTCCTCATCATGGCAGTAAAAGAAGGAGCAGGTTTTGGTTCAAAATCTTCTCAAGGGGCTTTTTCCCTCGTCCACTACCAAGTCCATCACCCTGAAGAAGAGCTCAAGGGTGAGCACTTCTCTTCCCTGGAGGAAGGGAAGAGAATCAGGCTTTTAGACCAATTTATTCAAGCTCACCTAGGCAAAGTTTCTGGGCAGCAGCCAGTGCCTACATCTGGGGACACAGAGTTTTCGCGGTCAAAGAGCAGCATCAGTGCCTCAGCCAGCTTTGGGGCAGTGGTGGTGGATACTAGAATGTCTTTGTGCTGGAGCACATGTGTGAACACATGGAGGGACATGCTGACCACCTCTCCCACTGCATCATCCAGCAGCTCCAGAAGGCTTGGAGATGGACAGCACATTCTACTGGCCTGTGTGGAACACACGGCTGTGCTGGGAAGCCATGGATGGCTGCACCACCAACACAGCCCTGGCACTGCAAGGCCACCCTGCGGCTGCAGGGCCCACAGGCCAAAGGCCTGACCCAATGCACTGGGGCAGGTGAGGCAGGAGAGCTGGGAGCAGCTGCCTCAGCTCCTGAAGCCCTGCATGCCCATGGGGCTGCTTTCCACAGCGCAGCTTCAGCCACTGCCCCTCCTCACCATCAAGAGATCCTTGCTGAGCACCACGAGGCCTCTGAGCGCCAGGAAATGCCTCTCCCTGCACTTTCTCTGCAGGCCTCTTGACAGGACCTTCAGGATTCTGTCACAGAATTCCGTGAAGTCCAAGAACTTGAGAATTAATGGATTCAGCCATCAGCCTTGTGGCCCTGCTCTGCCACTCACCATCCTGCAGTGGCTGGAACTGTTCTGATTCTTCAGGGTGTTGTGCTGTGGCAGCTCCAGGGCCTTTCTTATTTTTCCTCCTGAACACTTAGAACAAACTGAGGAATCTGCCTGCCGTGCCATGGTGCTGCACCCCCATCTCGGGTGGAGGGGTGGTGCTGGTGGTGCCGGCCAGCCCTGACCCCTCACCTCAGTGCACACCACTAAATGGCTGCTCCCTGCCTCCAGCCCTTGGCTTGGCTGAGGGTAGTGGATCAGCCACTGGCAGGAACCTCTCCTTCCGCTGGGCCTGGCTGAGCAGGCACCCAGAGAGGTCCTCGTGGAGTCAGACAGGTAAATAAGAAAGAGAGGAGCGTTCTGTCTGTAATTTTCAAGCTGCTGTTTATTCCTTCCCTGAAAGGGAGTGAACAGGTGCTACAAACTGTAGCAAGCTGGGAGGGAGCAGAAGCAGAAGAGCACAGAGTAAAGGGATACATAAAATTATAAAGGGAGGCTGACTCTGGGGAGGAGTCATACAACCAATGGAATAGGATAGTGGAGGAGAGCATACAAAATCTAAGAATGGGATTTGTAGTTTAACATAATTGACATCGAAGCTTCTAGATGAAGGGGCTTGACAAACAATGACAGACAAGCTGCAGGGGCAGGGTTTGGAGGAGTGACAGAGAAGAGTCTGGAAATAGGGGTAGGCACAAGGGTGATTGATAGGGAAAGGGGGAGTATACAACTTAGAGTGAAACCATTTGGGAAGTAATATGGGGCCACAAAGAATGAACCATTTCAAACATAGAAAATCCAGTACAGCAACAAACTCAACAAGTAAAGACACAAAGCACACCACAACAATGCCAGAATCTGGCCTCGAGGGCACTTTAAAGAGAGATGCCTCAGGAAAGCTCCAAGTTAACAAGTCCTGCAATTGTGCCTTGAAGGCACCTGTGACGCAGAAGCCTCAGGAAAGCTGCAGGACTGCAAGGACTCTGATCCCTTGTTTCTACTGTAGGGGTGTAGTCCTTTTGTTTATATACATTGCCACAGTTACAGGAGAGGATATTGGTGCAGGGGAGCCCCAAGATGCCCTGTGTGTACCAACTGTGGTGTAAAAGTAACAAGAGCAAGGAGAGGAGAGAAAAAAAAATTCAGTTTGGGAATTCAAACATCATAAAAAATCAATAGAGTGTAAGAGGAGATAAAGAGAGGACCAGGGTGGGTGTCCAAGAGAGGGTGTCAGCCAGCGAGCCAATAAATCCAAACCCCCTGGGATGCCTACTGAAACAATGGAAGAAGGTAACAGAGGCCCTGGGAGCACAGAGACTAAGAAAACCCTCTATAAATACTGTAATCAATAGCGGCCCCTTTATGTATTTGAAGAAAGGGAGAAGAAGCCAATAAATGAAACCCTGAGTTACTGTACCGTTTTGTGGTTACTATTATTTTTGTGAAAAGAATGAAAAGAAGATGAGGCTGTGTACATAAATATGTTTTGTTTATCTGAAGGATCACCCTGAATTGCAGCAGGAATGTGGCTTTAATTTGGCCCCAAGGGAACCTTCTGTGTTGGCTCTGGAAAAAGATTGCAAAACAAAAGGAAAGGGAGGAATAAGAAGGTGTTTTTCTCCATGTTCCATAGGACAAAGGTGTTTAAAATATAAAGAGAATGAGGAAAGGATGGAGGGTTTGGTTGCTCATTTTGAGTCATGGGAAGAGGGAGGACAGGGAATGCAGTCAAACTCCCTGGTAAATACTGCTGAGAAAACTGTGCCCTTGAGCCCCCTTCCTCTCTAGAACTTGAAAGAGAAAGAACTCCCAGTACAGAACCAAAGGCTCAATGACCCTTGCCACTTCATGTACAAGCTTGCCAAGTGATTATCACCCCTTATATGCCATGTGTAAATACCATCTCCTCCCATTTTCGGTTCGTTTCAGTTTTCTGTCTCCGCCTTCATTACCACCTTTACCACGCGTCCGCCACCACTCGGTTGTGTGGTCGCACAAATCTTTGGGGGTCGTCACTGATGAAGGCCCTGTAGTCTTCTTCGCTGTCCTTTAATTCACCTTTGGGTTACACATGTGCACCAAACCAGTACAATGTAAGCCAAGACTAACATATCACTGTATCTGCATATCAAAGCAATAAGTCCCTTATAATTAGCATTTTCTCGGACCCAACCAGGTTCTTGGTCATTTATAGCAACTGTATCTTCAGCTTCTTTCCTGTGGTCCTTGAGAACATCTGCTGAGAAGGGGGGGGTGGGTGGAGCCCCTCCTTTCCCTCTCTTCTTTGGCATTACAACGTTTAACTATTAACTGTTTTATTATTCTCAAATATTAATTACTGTATAAATATTGATTACTGTTTGAGTATTTATCAGCACGAATCATACCTATTTATCACAGGAAGAAATCCTTTACTCTCAAGGTGCTTGTCCCTGACACAGGGACCAGTGCAGAGAGGCTGTGGATGCCCCATCCCCAGCAACATCCAAGGCCAGGTGGGACAGGGGCCACAGCAACCTGCTGTGCTGGGAGGTTGCTCAGCTTGGAACCAGATCATCTTTAGGGTCGCTTCCAAGCCAAACCATTCAAGGATTTGATCATTCTGCCCTCCCCATCTCCCACTGCGAAGCGGCCCTGAAACTTCAGTGACATCACAGCTCCCAGAGGATTCCAGGTAGAACATCCAGGACCTGGAAACGAGGACAGCAGACACTTCACTGGCTGCCAAGGGTCAGTTGCCGCTTGCTCTGCGCTCTGACCCTCAGCGCTGAGCTGCTACTTCTGACTGAGCTTTTTCTGCTGCTGCTCTGGAGTGCCAATCCCAGCAGGATGTGCACTGCTGTACCCATGGAGGTACAGTGCCATGCCAGGAAGGGGGCACCTGGCTTGGGCAGGCTGCAGCCATGTGGGAATGGATGGTGTGGGACAGGACTGGGAGATTGTGCTGCCCCTTGCAGAGTGCCAGAGACACTAAGGAGGAGATGGAAGTGGACGTGGTGCTAGAGAGGGAAGAGATGATGGAGGTAGACGAGGAAGATCCTGTTGAGGAGATGGAAGTTGAGCAGGGGGACAACATCGAAGACATGGAGGTTGATGAGGTGGATAACACCAAGGACATTGAGGTCGATGAGGATGATGAGGAGGAGCCCATGGTCCTTGGATGAAGATGGAGCCCCACAGGTAAGACAGGCAGCTGCTTCCCACGCCCTGCCCACACACACACTGGGTCCCCTGACACCAGGCTGGGGCTGGGCTGGATGGCCCCGCTCAGGGACACGGTGACTGCAGGGGGCCTGGATTGTGCTGCCACAAGCACCAGCCCCGGCCTGCCCTGCGCTTGCCTGGGGCCACGCCAGCCCTGCCAGCCTCAGCCCAGCCCCTGGGGCCCAGCTCCCAGCCCTGCTGGGCCCAGTGCTGGCGACTGAGTCCAGCTCTGCTGCTTCCTTTCTTCCAGGACTGATGCAGACGATGGCACAGATGCCACGCCGTTGTAAATATGTTTGAAAGCTTCAAGTTTCTTGTAAATATGTTCACTGCACTAAAAGATTTCTGTAAATATGTTTCGAAGATTGTTAGTCCATCGGATCCCATGTAAATATGTTCTGTACATTGTTGTTGTTATAAGGATTTTTTAAATGAAACATGTTCTGTAAATCCGAGCTTTTGCCGATCTTCGGCAAATAAATACTGTTTCTTTTTAAAACCTCACTTCTCTTTGCCATTCCTTTGGGTGCAGTCAGCATTTGCACACTTGTGGGTTCCTCTTCATCCGAGTTCCCAGGGCTGGAGGTCCCTGGGCGTGCTGGCACAGCCACCCTGGGGCTGGGGGTCCCTGTGCACATGGGCTCCCACTGACACCGCTCCTGGCACTGGGCACTGCTGCTCTTCCTGGCCTGGGGCACAGCGCTGTCCCCAAAAGCTCAGCTGTCACCAGCTCTCACCCAGGGGCTCTCACAGCACTTGGTCCTGCAGCCATGCCACCAAAGCAGGCAGCAAACCTTCAGCCACCCTTCCTGCTGCAGCCACAGGGACTCCTGGGCCCAGAGCTGGCAGCAGGCCACAGGCATGCAAAATCCACCTGTATGCTCTGAAGGCCACCACAGCCTTGGTGACTGGGGCACCTGCATCTGGGCTGCTGCAGGGGCTGATCTTTAAGGCTTGCAGCCTCCAAAGGCTCTGGCCTCTGCTTCCCAGTGTTATATTTGCTTGATTATCTCATTATTAAAAAAAACCCTCAAACAATATTTAAGGTAGCAACAATTTTAATTGAATAGTTTAGAAAATATATAAATAAGGGAAAATTTGGTTCAAATAATAGCACATAAGCAAAAACAACTGCGGGGTATGGAGGGCAGTGTTCTTGACTCTTGCCACTTCATGTACAAGCTTGCCAAGTGAAAGTCACTTCTTATATGCCATGTGTCAATACCATCTCTTCCTATTTTCGGTTCGTCACTTTTCTGTCTCTGCTCTCATTACCACCCTTATCATGCATGTGAGACAGGGTAGAGATCCATTCTGAATTAGGTGAAGTGTCTAGCAGCAGTGAAAACTCTGTGAGGCCAAAGCTGAAGGAAAAACTCACATGCCGAGACAGCAAGGAGACAGAGAAAGAAAAACAGAAAAGACCACGAGGTCAATTTGCCCCCGACCTAGGAATTCCTTTGATAAAGAAGAACTGGCGATAAATGTCACACGGAATGAATATGTATGAACCTATTGTGAAACTGTATGCATATGCATTTGGAAGGGGGATAAAAGGAGACCTGAGATCTTCAGGGGTACACATGCCTTTTGAGGAGAATTTTTTCTGTATGCTTCCGGCGCCGTAAATAAACATACTGAGCTTTACAACTTATATAAAGTTGTGAGGTTTCTTCTTTTCTCTGTAAAACATTTTGGCGAGCCAGGTAGCAGTTCTCTGTCCCCGCAGGGGCAGAGGGGATAGACGGACCACCAAGGCGTGCCCTAGGATTTTTTTCCTGGTGGGGCTCCGCTTGTCTCAACTTGCCACCTGTGAGGACAGACAACAACCCGCTGGCCTGCGGAGGAAGATACAGTATGTACTGAGGGGCCCCTGGGGGAGGGAAAGGAGAGCAAGGGAGTAAATCACCCAGAGACGTCTGGGTTCAGCTGATAGAGCAGCTGTATTAGAGACGGGATTCATCGTTCTGATAGAGGGGAACCGCTAGTGGCTCTGGGGGTGAGCTGGGTGAACCCGTGTATGTGTGTATTGGGGGTTCATTGTTCTGATAGAGTAGAACTGGTGAGCCCGTGTGTGTTTTGTTTGTGTGTGTGATGTCCGGACACTGTGTTGATGTATGGTTAATGCGTGTGGCCAGTGCACTGTGTTTGTGATCGTGCAGGTGATAAGTGTATGGTGTATAAAAATCTACAATGCCCTACATTACTACCCGTGTTTGAAGCAGCCGAGTGAGGCCAGAGGCGCCGGCTGCAGCAGGCTGCAGGGGCAGGGAGAGAAGTGCCCCGCGGAGAAGCGAGGGGAGGAACGTCAGTGATGGTACTTATCATGTTTAAATGTAGTGATTTGTGTAGATTTGGTACATTTTAACCGTGAGTATGAGCTCAGAGAGTTCCTTTGCCTTGGATGTTTGGACTTGATCTCTAGACTGTGTGCTGTTATTTTGATTGTGTCCAGGAAAATTGATATGAGTAAATGCCGAATTATGGTATGCTGTGTTGTGTTGAGAAAAGTGAGCACTTTGAGAAATATGGCCTTTCCCAGTGATTTTGTGTGGTGATTTTCTTCCGCTGCATTGTGGTAATTTGATTCTCAGATTGTATAGTGGTGTTTGTAGAGATTTTAAGATTTTGTTGCAACAAGAGTAGCATT
This sequence comes from Zonotrichia leucophrys gambelii, assembly GCF_028769735.1. Lineage (NCBI taxonomy): Eukaryota > Metazoa > Chordata > Aves > Passeriformes > Passerellidae > Zonotrichia > Zonotrichia leucophrys. The sequence goes on along the minus strand of NW_026992500.1, from coordinate 7,470 downwards.
TTACATAGGAGAACTATAGTACGGTGATTTATGCTTAACTTCGATAAAGTGAGTTAAAGGAATTCCAAGAATTCTCCCCCTCACAGCAATTCAAGCCTTGGCTCTAGTGAATTTGAGATAAAGGCGGGGGGTGGTTCGTGTGTCTGTGTCTGTGGGCATATCAGAGTTTTGGCTGTGACAAGCACAGCCTTTTTGCAAAGCAGTAAAACAAGTGTAAGTAGACACAGTGCTTAATTAGATTGTGCAAGAAGAGAACTAGAAAAGACTGATATTTTGTAAAACAGAGTTTATATAGAAGAGATGAATGAGATGAATTAGTTAATGAGACTTATGAGTGTTATGAGACTTCAGTTGGTACTGCAGTAAGTCTGGACTGGAAACAATCTGCTGTAGGGATTTAAAGTTCTCTGTAACAAACAGAATAGCCTGCCTTTGTGGGCAATTTCGGGGAGCCTTTGGGGCATCAGGAGGCTAGCATGCTGTGTGAGGTGACAGTGGCTGTCACCTGAGCACATGGACAGCTCTGGCTGCCCCGTCTCCCCAGGGAACACGGGGCCTGTGGGCAAAAGCTGGATGTGCAAGTATTATTGCAGTGCGGTGTTTATGAGAAACACTAGTATTGCTGTTTTGCTGTTCTAATAGGAAGATAAATGGGATAGAGTTTTTGTATGCTGAAATGTCTTTTTGTTTTAAGAAATCACCCAGAATGACAAAGAGACTGTGAGATCAGACCGCCCTCTGCTCTTGGCCCTTGAAAAGGAAAACAAGGCAAAGAGAAAGCAAATCAAACATGTTGTTCAGCATGCAGCATAAGATAGCAACGTATGAAATCAGGCAAGGATTATCATGCTGAAATGCAAAAATATCAGAGTTCACAAAATGAGTACATATGATTTGCTAAAGGCTCCTCCCAAGCTAAGGGAGGAAGGGTAAAGATGACCTCCCCAAAAGGGAAGAATTTTTGTCGGCACAAGGGTCATGTGTTCAGTTTTAAATAAAGCTTTAGTACCTGTGGAGAATGTTTATGTTGTAGTGTGGGGAATGAACAACTGGCCAGTCTGAGAAGGCATACTTTTGCAAACCTTTAAAGTGACATGTGTACTATGTGTACCTAAAAGCTTTTGTACAATTCACTCAATTTGCTAAACATTCTCAAATGAGAAAAGTTACTCTGGAGGCAAATAATATAAAGATGTTAGGCTTAACATTAACAGACACTGAAATTAAGAAAGACATTAGTAAGGAGATATTAGAATAAGTAAATAAGTGTTTTCAAGGGTATGGGCCTCTGCTGCACCAGGGAGAGTGAAAGATGCTCCCCCATGGTAATCGAGCTTAATGAAAGAACACAACTAATGAGAACTGAGTAGTACCCTCAAAAGGAAGATAAGGAAGGAATCATCCCAATAACTGATAGTACTGGATTAAGGGCTGTCAATAAAATAACACAGAATTTGTACCCTGTGGTAGCAAATCCATAGACTTTACCAACTTCTTTAACACCTGAGCTAACCTGGTTCACTGTTTTAGGCCTAAGAGATGCCTTCTTTTGCCTCCCTATCCACGAAGCCAGCCAGAACATTTTTGCATTCAAACACAAGCTCACATAGTCCATGTGCCTGAAGGCTTCAAAATTCCCCACTCCAATTGAAGAACAGCTTGCAAAGACCCAGAGTCCCGGGAAGCTCCACAAGAGAAAAGGAGGCTGTTGCAGTACGTGGATGATCTTCTAGTAGCCACTCAGAGGAGGGAAGCGAGAGAAGCCTGGATGGTAAGCCTTTTGAATTTCCTAGGGCTCCAAGGACGCAGAGCCTCAAAGAAAAGGCACAGGTAGTGAAACAGAAGGTAATCTACCTGGGGTAAGAAGTGAGTTATGAGCAGCAGACTTTAAGACAGGGAAAAGGAAGCCCTATGCCAAACCCTGAACCCCAGACAACGAAAGAACTCCAAACCTTCTTAGGCATGGCAGAGTAGTGCCAGCTGTGGGTTCATAATTATGGACTGTTTGCCAGACCCCTCTGTGCTCTTATTGCCAATGGGAACTGAGATCTCCAGTGGACAAGAGACGCCACACGGGCCTTTCACCAGCTAGAGAGTCCCCCTCATGTCGGCTCCAGCTTTGAAACTTCCAGATGTAAGTAAAGCATTCTTTCTATTTTTCCACGCAAGGAATTGCCCTAGGAATATTGGCTCAAGACTTGGGTCCATACCGGAGGGCAGTTGCTTACTTCTCTAAGCAACTGGATGCAACAGCCGAAGGATGGCCAGGTTGCCTCAGAGCTGTAGCAGCAGTTGTGCTGAACATTCAAGAGGCACACAAGTTTATCCTGGGACAAAAATGACTGTGCTAGTGTCCCACACAGTGTCTGCAGTACTGGAAGCAAAGGCTGGCCACTGGCTTTCACCAGAGAGGTTTCTGAAATACCAGGCCATCATGGTAGAGCAAGATGATGTAGAGATAGTGGTGACTAATATTGTCAACCCAGCTTCTTTTCTCAGTGGAATCAAGGAGAAGCAGTACACCATGATTGCCTAGAGACCATTGAAGCTACCTACTCCAGCCGCCCAGACTTAAAGGACACTCCCCCGGATGATGCAGAGACCTGGTTCACTGACAAGAAAGCGACATTGCAAAGTTCACAGTGACTACCTGCAGAGAGGTAATAGAGTCTGGACCCTTACCAACAGGTACCTCTGCACAGGATGCTGAGATAAATGCATGCACCCATGCCTTAGAAACAGCAAAAGGCATTCAGAGTTGTGCATGCACATGGAGCCATCTGGAAGGAGAGGGGACTGCTGACCTCACAGGGAAAGAAGAGACAATCCAGCTGCTGGAAGCAGTTCAGCTACCTGAAAAAGCATATTAAGGCACACCAGAGAGTGAGCTTAAAATTGGAGGAAAGAAATGAGCTGGCGGATGGAGAGGCAAAGAAAGCAGCAAAGGGTGAGGTACAGATTTTCCTCAAAGGTAAGCCATAATACAATAATACTAATCAAAAGAGATGTACAACTGCAAGTGGTGGGCTACCATTGAAAGAGAGCTAGTAATCCCTTCCCATTTTCGTGCTTACTAGTGAAGGAAAGGCACTAGAAAACACACTAGGGCCTAACTACTTAAAGTCTTTTATAGAGTGTGTCCCCTTTCTCGAAATGACCAAGGCTGCGAGTGATACAGAGTGCATTGAAATGAAGTGTTGACTTTGAAGTAGTAATTCCCACAGGCTTTCTAGAACACACATCTGATTGAAGGAATTGTTGTATCGTTGTCAAGAATTTATATGCCACTATCACTCAGGTGAGCTGATAATGTGATCCTTACCTCCAGACTAACCTCAAAATATCCCCCCGGGCCAAAACTTAGTCAGACTGGGAGAAGCCATGAACCTGTACAGCAGCGGCAAATCAACTTTTCAGAACTCCCAAAGAAAAAGGAGTATCAGTATTTACTGGTATTAATAGATACATTTTCAGGGTGGTCAGAAACATTCCCCACCAGAACTGTCAAAGCTCAAGAAGTGACCAGATCATTTTTACAAGAGATAATACCACGCTTCAGAGTTCCAGGCACAATATCCTCAGATAAAGAATCACCTTTCATTTCCAAAATAGTGCAACAGATTAGTAGCCATCTGGGAATAGATTAAGAACTTCACACCCCATACCGTCCCCAATCAAGTGGCCAGGGGGAGAGAATAAATCATTTGATTAAGCAGCAAATCATAAGACTAGGGCAAGAAGCTCTTCCACTAGCACTATTGCAAATTCAAACTAAACCTTTTGAGCTAAAAGAATGCTGAATCCTTTTAGAATGCCTTCTAGAAGACCATATAGAATACAAGAGTAATGTCCAGAATGTCCACTTACATGGTGGCATTAAGCAAACAGCTCAGAGAAATTGAGAAACATGTGGCTAGAACTCAGAGCAGAGAGTTAGATAGCCTGGGGTTGATGTATATGTTAAGTCTCTTACAGAGAAGACTTCGGAACCATAGTGAGAGAGACCACTGCAAGTACCTCTCACCACCTTCACTGCAATCAAAATCAAGGAGCAGAATGCCTAGATCCATCACTCTCGGGTGAAGAAGGCCCAGAAGCCCCTTCAGGAGTGACACCAGGAGACAATGAACTGAGACTAAAACTTACTCGGGCAAAATGAGTATATTGCGGTCGAGAGTAGCTCATACTTTAGTGTACAAAATTGTTTTGTATGAAATTATAACTGAAGTTTTAAAACTAGAGAGTACCTCTACCCAAAGCAATGCTGAATGGCCTTAGTCCCTAGCATTTAATCAGTATACTAGATCCATGAAAAAACCTTCTGAGATAAAACATTTAAACATATCTACTGTAGTAATCCACGAGAATCAGGTATGTGAAGAGTAAGAATAGCAAGAACGAGAACTGTGAACACTTCAAAGAATCTGAAGAGAAGAAATCAAAGTAAAGTGCTTAGTCATCAATAAGATGGCTTATGAGAGACCAGATGTAATTAGTGTCTGAACCTCCTCTAGTGTATATGAACACCAGGAAGTCTGTGATAACCTAAGTAAATCAGACTGTTAGTGTAATTTCACCCTGATACAGCCTGTAGAAGTGACCTGCCTTTGAGCTCGAGTTACTGTCAGACTTTCATTTGAATTCAAAGTGGACACTGCACTTTTTACCACAGTGGGGCCTTATATAGCTGTCCCTTTTCCTACTGAGATTTAGATCAGTGATTGTCCCAGTCTGAGGCAGTTAGATTCTGCTTAAAAGAAGTAAAGAGAGAGACCCTCTCAGAGCTCAGCAGCAGGCTGTAAGATTTTGAGCATTGCTTTTGTGCTGAGTGTTTCAAGTAGCAGAAACCTGATCCCAGTTTCTTCTGAGGCACTGCAATGAATTTAGGCTTTTCTCTCAAGATTTCCCCTCCATTATCTTCTGCCCTGAACACAGTCCACAGCTTGATCTTAGCTAAGGAGCAAAGTAAGTAAAGTTTTGTAGACCAAGAGAAACATTCCTGCTTGCCACACATCTGAGAAATCAAGTGCTTTAGAGAGAGAGAGAGAAGTTAGATTCCCTGAAGTCTCTACATTTCAGAACAAACATCTGCCTCAAGCATGACCTAAACCTCTGTCAGATACACTTGTGAAGTGTGTCTGAATTTGCAGTGTGAGCCCAGCACATCCCTCTGGCAGGGAGAGATGGTCATGGACAGAAAGCAGTTCCTGTTCCCCATAACAAACATCTAACTGGCATATTAGAGACAAGATTAAGAGTTTTAAATAAAATTGATTCAGAAATACTGATGAATAAACTGGCTGCTGCAGCAAGTAGCCTAACAAAATTGAAGCAGCCTTTATAGTAATCTCTATTGGCATTAAGAACTAGCCAGTGACAGATTTCAAAAGTACTGCCAAAGTAAAGAAGTATGAAGAGGCCGGAGACCAAGACCACAAATTGATAGTAGAAGCACTTAGTATAGTTCAAGATAATGTGTCTTCAGCTTTCAGTTGTATACAAGCACAGTTATAGATACAAGCAACAGCAGCTCTGATCATATAAGAAAAGAGTGAAAGTAATTTTCCAGCTGAAATTCGAAAAATTGAGTGAAATAATGCAATTGATTTTGAAAAGAAGTTTCAATCCTAGTAGACTATGATGAATTTCACCTATGATCCTGTTTCTAATGTGGCCACTGCCTTTGTGCTTACCATATGTAATGCCACTGTTTATGTTATCCATCCCATCATTGCCCTAAGATTAAACCATGAAGAAACAACACTCTATCCTTCAGAACATAGAGTGTGGGCACAAAAAGATGAATGAAAAGTGGCAGGTAGTAAACTTAGAATCCTGCATTACTAGAGAACAAATGAGATTCATTTGTGAAAGCAATACTGCTAATGCCCAGAATGTGTTTAGACACTGAACAGAGTATTTGCCACTTTGAAATTCATCCAGTCACTGACCAGAAAACTGTGCTCGTATATACTAGAAAGGAGTATATGCTTGAGAACTGCTTGTGCTGCTGTACAAATTGATAGCAATGATGTTATTCTGTCTAGTAGAAACCATTCTAATCTCTGTATTTGTAATTTTGTTAAGATTATTGAGTGTGATTTTTCGTATTTGGTACCAGTAACATCCCACCAGCTGATTACAGCCAATTACACAGTGTATCACAGACTACCACCTACCCCTATTGGAGTGAACCTTACATTAGTAAAACAGTTAATTAAGCACCAAGACCCGTTAGAAGTCTTGAAAGAAATCCAAGAAAGTAGAAAGAAAACCTTAATTACTGTCCAACATGATACAAAAGAGATAACCCAGAGTTCTACAAAAAATAAAATAAAATATAGATCATCACTGGTGAGATGTGATCTTTGAGTAGTCACCAACTGCAAATAGAATCTTTAATGATTTGTACCACCCTATTGTAGTTTTACTAATATTAGTTAAGATAAGCTTAAGATTATCTATTACATTGTTAATTTGAAACTAGAGAATACTACAACGAATGGCTGTACTAACCTCTTTATCAAATGTACATAGTGAAGCATTAAAAGACGCTTATTGTCATGAGAGTTTTCATTAAGTAAAAGAATTTACTTATTTCCTAGGAAAGGGGGGAAAGAGACAGAGTAGAGATCCATCCTGAATTAGGTGAAGTGTCTGACAACGGTGAAAAGTCAAACGGCCAAAGCTGAAGGAAAAACTCGCATGCCGAGACAGCAAGGAGACAGAGAAAGAAAAACAAAAAAGACCACGAAGTCAATTTGCCCCGACCTAGAAATTCCTTTGATAAAGAAGAACTGGTGCTAAGTGTCATGCAAGATGAATATGTATGAACTTATTGTGAAACTGTATGCATATGCATTTAAAAGGAAGATAAAAAGAAGTCTGAAATCTTCAAGAGTAGGCATGCCCTTTTGGAGAAGCTTGCGTCCAGCACGCGTCGTAATAAAAGCATACCGAGCTTTACAACTTTTATAAAGTTGTGAAGTTTCTTCTTTTCTCCGCAAAACAAGCCCTCCACGGTTCTCTACTGCTCAGCATTTGGGCTAGAGGTCCTGGCTCAGGCAAAACCCCAACCTAGCCAGTTCCCCACTCTTGCCATTGTCCCTGGAGCATCACAGAGCTATCGAGGCCTGCGGAGGGCAGTGACAGTGACCCATGCCCTGGCATGTCACAGCCCCCAGAGCCACACCTGCCAGGCCACAAGCCCCAGCCCTGGTCCCCACTGGGGCCTCAGTGGCTCCTGGGCATCCTCACCCTGGGTGCAAAGGCAGCCTCAGGAGCCCCCAGAGCGCTCTGGATTCACGCTGCAGACACCCTAAAGCCAGCACTGAAAGGGACATGGATGGGGACTGCAGCTGGATCTTCCAGTGCTCAGCACTCCTGACTACTCTCTAAGTGAACCCAAACCTCCTTTGCAACACCTTGAGCACATTGACCCTGCTCGCCCCTCCTGGAATGTGGTGTTTT
>NW_026992499.1:0-65887 GCF_028769735.1 Zonotrichia leucophrys gambelii | reverse complement strand
GTTAGAAGTAAAAAGCAAAGTACTTAATCCCGCCTGACCAAAAACACAGCTAAAATCAGCTACCAATTTCTAAAAAAAAACACAGATAGAAAGCGATAACGAGCAGACAAAAGCTTCACAATGCAGCTGTATATACTGCTTTTAAAATTCCCGGGCAGCAGCAGCAGGGCACGCCCTGCCGAGCCGAGGCAGAAACAAAGCCTCTCCCGCCGTGGAATGCAGCCCCCCCGCGGAGCAGAGAGAGCAGCCACTCCACGTGGCAAGCCGAAACCGGGGCCCGCCCGCCGCGTGTGCAGAGAACACTCCCTCCCCCCCTCACCGAGAGAGATCCCCTGGCCACGTGGAAAGAGAGCCCCCCCCGCACAGAGAGCAAAAGAGAGTCCTCCGCGGAGCAGAGAGCCGAGAGCCCCCCCCTCCCCCACACAGAGAAAGAGAGAGAGTCTCCTAACACGTGTCCGAGCATGCTGCCGAGCCGGGGGGGAAGGGCAGAGAGCGATCCCGCTCCGGCGCAAATTCTAAAAGACAGTGAAACACGCGGCAGAAAACTAAAGCTAGAACGCTATGAATTCCTGTCTGTGGGGCTGCGCAGCCAAAAATGCAAAGGCAAAAAAGAACAGAACTCATGGCAGAGTCTGTTTTTGAGCTTCTGCTCTACCGAAAGCAGAGATACTCACGTGAAATGGAAGCTGGAGGCTGGGGACAGACAGGTCCCTCACCGAACAGGACCTCTGGGCGAGAGAGGCTCCCCTGTTCTTCCTCTGGAAAATCTGCTCACCACAATGAAGCTGGGCTTTCCAGAGGCGCCGAACAGCCCACGAAACTTTTTCTGGGAATATTCCCAAAGTCTCTAGCTGAGGGCTATGCAATCAAAGCCCTTCTAGCTGGATGCACGGCTGCCAGAGCTTCTCTGAGGTACTGCGAGTCTGTTCTCGGGCTGCGGAGTCACTTTGCCCACCCTCAGGGATGCCAGTATATTAGAATATGAATCCCAATATAACCAGTTAGATTGTGCCTGGGTCAGTGTGACCCTCGCTGCTGAGCCAAAGGCAGCTTCTGTGGTGCTTTACCCCAGAGATACCTTGGCTGCTGGAGATTGCAGCAGGGCACTGGTGCAAGTCCAGGCTTGTCAGGAACTCCGTTTACCTCCAGAGAGAGAGCTTCTGGCGATGGTGAAGAGAAGAAGGAGAGGATTCTGCTGGAGGGTTATATCCAGATGTTTATTCCATGGTTACAGAGGTCTGAAGTGGGGCAACTCCTCCAACAGAATGCCGGCCGCATGGTCTGATTCACCTTTTAAGCACCGGGACAGGGGAAGGGGAGGGGACAGGTGAGCTACCAACCAGGTGAAAGGGGCAGGGTCTCAAGGGACTAGGGACACCTATCCAATGTCCCTCAGGCCTGAGGGACCAACCATACGACGCCTTGCTGGTATGTCAGCCTGATTGACAGGGCACACTCAGCAAGGGGCGAGGGGGAAGGGAGAAGGTATAGGCACACCTGGGAAGGGACCTGGAAGTTTAAAACAGGACATTGCAACACACCGCAACACACGATGACAGTACAGAACCTCATGGAATCAAGGGTCAGTTGTGACCTCATGGTGCCTCATGGAATCAAGGAGACTGTTGTGCAACTCAGGGGCAGTATGGATGCAAGAGTCAAAAATCAAACACTGTGGTCCATAGAAACAAGGAGCCATTGTGACACAGCAGGGCCGCATGGAGCCAAGGAACCCTGTGACTCTGTTGGGGCTCATGAAACCAAGAAGGCATTGTGACACTGCAAGACTTCATGGAATCAAGAATACTGTGACAGTGTAGGGATCCATGAAATCAAGGAACCATGGAACAGGTCTGCCTGCTTTCACCTCCTGGAGGCTGTTTGACAGGTCCCACTGAATTTGACATGTCAAGGGCCAATTCTCATCTGACTGTGAAACACTGGGGCTCTGTGCTTTCCTTCCTATGGAAAAGAGCTGTCTTTCTTGTCTAGGCTTCTATGCCTGAAATTAGGATTCCACTTCTAAAGTTCCCTATATCCAATGATTTCTCCCAAACAAAATCTGCCAATACAGTCAAGTGTGGCGAGACTCGGCCTCTGGTGACTGCCTCTCATCTGCCCCGGTGCTCAGTTGTTTCGTTCCTATGGAAACCATTGTGACAATGTGGGGGGCTGTGGAGCCAAAGGGCATTGTTACACTGTAGGAGCTTGTGGAACCAAGGGAATCATTGTGATACTGTGAGTACCATGGATCCAAGGGGCCATTATGACACTGTGGAGCCTCATGGAACCAAGGACATCACTGTGGTTCTGTTGGGCCGCATGGTCCCAAGGAGCCAATGTGAAGCCACAGGGCTTTGTGGAACCAAGAGACAATTGTAGCATTTCAGGGCCTCATGGAGCCAAAGGGTCCATGTGATCCTGCAGGGCACCACGGATCCGTGGAGAAAATTGTGGCATTGCAAGGCCCCATGGAATCATGGTGACCATTGTGACACTGCAGGGCCTCATGGAACCAAAGGGCCATTGTGACCCTGCAGGGCCTCATGGAGGGAAGGGGCCATTGTGACACTATGGGAACTTGTGGAGCCACGGGGATCATTGTGGTACCACTGGAGCCCATGGAACCAAGGGGCCATGGTGACACAGAGGAGCTTCATGGAACCAATAGATCATTATGATAGCCTGGGCTTTTGGAACCATGGAGACCATTTAGATCCTTAAAGACTTGTGTAACCAAGGGGCCATTATGACACCAGAGGGCATCATGGAAGCAAGAGAACCATTGTTACACTGCAGGGCCCTGTGGAACCAACGGAACATGAAATAGGTGTGGCTGCCTTGGACTTCCAGTGTTCACCTGACAGGTCTGGCCGACCTTGGAATGTGGAAGGCCACTCCCATCTGCCCCTGAAACACTGGGACTCTGGGCTTTCCATTGTATAGAAAAGAACTGTCCATTTTTTCCAGGTATCCATGGCCAAAACTTGGATTCCACCTCCAAATTTCTGTGTATCCAAGGATTACTCCCAGAGAAAAGTTGCCAGGACAGACAGGTCTGGCTGGTCTTTGATTCCTGTGTGCCAGCACTTCCCTGTTTTGCAAACACTGGAAAGGTCTCTGTGCTTTTCTTTTATGGAAGAAAAACATCCCTCTTCTCCAGGCACAAATGTCTGAAATTAAGATTCCACATCCATAATTTCAAATATTCATGGGTTGGTCCAAGCAAACCCGCCAGGACAGACAGGTCAGGCTTGCCTTAGCCTCTGGTGGTTGCCACTCATCAGCTTCTGAAACATGGGGGCTCTGTGGTTTCCTTCGTATGGAGACCAATGTGACATTTGGGAGCCTTGTGAAATGAAGGAGCCATTGTGAAACTGCAGAGCACCATGGATCCAAGGGACATTGTGACACTGTGGAGCCTCGTGGAACCAAGGACATCATTGTGGCTCTGTTGGGCTGCATGGTCCCAAGGGACCAGTGCAAATCAGCAATGTGAGAGTAAGCCCAGCTGTAACTCAGAGTCAGACAGATTTTACCCCGGAAGAACTGGGCGTGAGTTTCAAGTCCTAGGAGTCATTCTTTTAACTTAGGGTGAGCTTGAGAAGTCCCCCATAAGCCTTTAGTGTTGTTATGCTAAGTTGTCCAAGTTCTACTCCCCTATTGGTTTATTGGTTACTTATTTCTTCTATATGTTATTGTTCTAGTTTTCAAGCCCCAAGTATCTATGTTGTTGCTTCCTCCTTGACTCAGGTTTTAGGATCCAGCCCCTTGTACTGTGCTGGACTTCTCCATGTGTATTGTTTTTCACCCTGTTATTAAAGTTCCTTTTAAACAACCCCGTTGATCCTGCTCTTTTTCATTTTCACCACCCTCACCCTGAAGTCAGAGAACCAGAGAGGTTTATTGCAGCCACCTTCATTGGGACAATTGGCGCCCAAACAGGGACCATGACATTCAGGGCTCCCTGTGTCAGTCATGTCAGCTGGAGCTAGCTGATGGATAGGTCAGAGCTCCCTGGGATTTTGGATTGTGCCAGGCTCAGCAGATTCATCGTTGCTTCAAGGGACCTTGGCCAGGATCAGCAGGGACAATGACGGTTTCACCTGCATCAGATTGCAGGTGGGTTTGGGGAAATACAAGACATTCATTGCCCATTTAGTCACTGTGTTTTTACAGCATGCACCATGGCCCATAATTAATTTGGAGTGTTCCAGTGGCTCTTCCCCATTAGGCAGAGAAAGAGAAAAATGGGCAGCCAGATGTCCAAAGCAGAAAGGAGCATATATGGATGCTGTCATTCTCACTGATCATGACAAAATATTTTCAAAGAAAAAATTAAAATCAATCATGAGGTGGATCATTAAAAATTTTCCAGATTCCTCTGCTGATGAAATCCATACCACTGAATTTTAGGACTCAGTGGGAGTTAAACTGTACAATTTTTGATCACAAGGGACCCCATTGCACCCTGCGTGCTCCCCATTTTCCACACCACACTTGACCAGCAAGCAGTGTGTTGAAAACACAATCCGTTGGTAACTCCTAACTCGGGAACTCCCCTCAAACCTGCCTTTCTCAAACCTTTAATGATGGTCCAAGATGGCAATGGCCATGCTATCTTGGAGCATCATGCCCTGGAGACTCAAGACAGAACAAGACAAAATATGGCTCAGGAGCCTGACCACCCTCCCTCCATCTTGGCTCCTCCACTTCCTGCTGCCACAACTTTTGCCTCTGCCCTGAAGAAACCTCCAGATTCCACCCCCACAGATGCGGGTACTGCGCTCACGTCAATCATTCCCTCTCCACCCTGGACCATGCCTCCAGTTAAGGAAGGAGACTGGCAAATAGCCTCAAAATTCCTCATTGCCCTGTTGTTATGAAAAAAGGGGGCAGAATCCCAGGTATCAGCCACTGGTTTGCAGGGAAATCAAGGATCTTTGTATCTAAAGACCATAGGAAAGACTTACCTTGCTTTAAAGACCTAATGAGGGCCATGTTTACAGCACGTCTGAACCACCTATGATTTAAAATATATTATGTTGTTGTCATTTACAGAATACACCCTGTGGGAAGAGGGATGGAAGTGTTTATTATGCTAATAACAATGACTATGACAATAATGAGGCAAGGGCAGAATTGACAAGCAACCATCTAGCTGGAGAAAGACAACCCAGCCTACCAGATGATCATGCAGCAGGTATCCCCAGAGAAGTATTGGATGATATCAAAGAGATGGCTTTGAAAGCTTTAATCCAGGTATCAGATGGTAGCACCCTCAATTTGAAATACTTTGGGTGGCTGCAGCTAAAGCTTTAGGACCATTAGACCATCTTGGGTGCCTGTTAAGTAAGCAAACCAATGCTACATCTCTCACAATGAGTGGCCTGCTCTCAGACATAGAGACCATCAGACATGCCACCTTGCAGAACAGTGATAAAGTTTTTACTCTGGACACTTGGGCATGGCTTTGTAGACTCTGAGGGCATGTGTTGCATGAACCTCTCAATCCACAGCAAGTCAACCCACAAGAGCATTCACGTACTGAAGGAAGGATTCAAAATCTTCAAGTGGAAAACAACGACTGGTTCAATAAACTCTTCCAATCCAAGGGACTAAAGGGTTGGATGATGTCTATCTAAAACAGGACTATTAATTCTTTTAGTGGTTGTTGCTGTTTTGGTAATTGTCCCATGTATGTTTGGATGCTTTTAGAAAGACTTACAAAATTCTTTCAGTTCCATCTTTGTTGTAAAACAGAAAGGGGGAAGATACCCAACACAGGATCCTCATGGACACCGTGGACAACAGAATTGGAGGCCAGCATGGCACAAAAACCGCTCAGACACTCAATTTTGGAATAAATTCCTTAAAAGCACCTAAAAGTATACTAAAATCCATAAAGCACCTTAAAAACCTTGACTATCTCAAGGCATTAATGAGCCCCATTGAGTGTCAGTACAAAGCTCTCAAGAGACTCATTAAAGCAGATAACCTCTCACAGAGTGTGTATCAAAAGGGAAACACCAAGTACCTTAAAATAACTGAAGTACCCTGTAGTATTAATGAGCCCCACTGAGTGTTGTTACTGAGAAAGCCTCTCCAGGGAATAATTACAGCAGAAAATTGGAGGCCATGATTGCACAAAGCTCTCAAAGACTCCAAGCCAAAAGCCAAAGCCAAAGTTCTTTGAAAAACCTGCAGTCCCTGCAGGGAGCATTCAGGAGCCCCCAGGGCCATTGCTGAGCAAGGCTCCCCAGGGACTCCTTCCAGCAGATCCTTGAGGCCACTGGGGTGTGGGCTAGGGGGGGATGCTGAGGGCAGGACAAGGGGCTGACAGTGCCCAGCCTGGCTGGGGCTGTGCCAGGAGGCCCCAGGGCCTCAGGACAAGGTGTCTCCTCACAGCCCTTGGTGGCACAGACCATGCTGTGGCCAAGGGCACCAAGACATGGCTTCTCTTTGTCCCTACCTGTCATCACTGCCTCCAGTTCTCTGCTCTGCCTGGGGCCTGAGGACACTTTCTCAGACCTGTCCTTCTCTGGGACCCATTAAAAGCCCAAGAAAATTTGGAGTTGGATTCTGACTTGGAGTTCTGCAGAGGTTTCTTCAGCTCCCTCTCAGGGACTGATGTTCAGGGCCTGAGCACAAAGCCCCAGAGGCTCATTAAAGTCCTTGTGCTGTGTCTGTGCTGCTGAGCTGGGCTGGGCTCCTGGCACAGAGGCAGCTCCTGGTAACCAAGAAGAGCTTCAAAAGTGCATTTCTCTTGATGAGCAGCTCTTCTGCCAGCAGAAGAGGGCACAGCACAGAGGCACAGAGAGCTTCAATCAGTCAGGGCTGGGAAGGTGCTGAGAAGTGCCTGGGGCAGAATCACTGCCAGCCCTTGGCACAGGAACCTCTGGCTGCAGGACAATGCAGCTGCAGCTCCTGGAGCCATCTCCTCAAGCTGGAACATCCCAATGCCTGCAGACCCTGTGAGTACATTCTCTGATTGTCTCTTGTGCAGAGCAGCCAGGGGTGCCCAGGGCTGTCCTGCAGAGCAGGGTCCTGCAGCCCAGGGCGCTGTGCTGGGGCAGGGACTCTGCTGCCTGCCAGGGACAGCTCTCAGCCGGCCTGGGGAGCTGCTCCCAGCACTGGAGAGAAGCTGTGGGGGGAGGGAGCCACCCTGAGCAGGGCAGGGGCTGCTGCTGAGAGGGGCTGGGTGGGGCAGGGCTGCTCCCAGCTCCAGACCAGCCTGGGCACAGCTCCGGAGGGCGCTTCCCAAAGAAGGTAAGCCTGGGATTGCTGAAATGATCAGGAGTTTTCCTGAGAGTGTTTTCAATTTCGTACTTGGAGAAGGGGGGGAAAGTTGGGGTGATGAAAAAAGATTTTTGCATTTTATACATTTTTCATATATTCATAGCTCTGTAAATTACTATTAGATAGTTGTAAATCTACAATCCTTACTTAACACTACTAAAATCTTAATGAACTCTATTACTATTATATACCTCTATAACTATAATCCTGTGTTATCTCTATTATTTTCCCTGAGCTTTTTCTTTGATTTTAGAAAAATAAGCTTATTGTCTAAATGCATACCTGAAATACATAGAGTATACGATACATATAGTATCCTGTATAGTCTTATTATCAGGAAGAGGACCTACAAGAACATTTTGTTTTTTGACCAGAATGTGAGCAGTCATAACAAAAATTGAAGGCAAAGAAGCCCTTGGACTTTCTCCAATGGATTGAGCCAGGGGTGTGTAACTGGGGTAAGTGAATCTCCTATTGGATGTTCCTGTTAAATTTTCTTTAATAATCAACCTTAATAAATTGTGTAAATCAGGGCCCAGGTGTGCCCCATCCCCACTGGTACCCCTGGAAGCTTCCAATAAGTGTCTGGTTTTTCTTTACTGTTCTAACACTGTTGCAAGGGTTTTTTTTTTTTTTTTTTTTTTCTTTTGATTATAAAAAACAAGGCGATGAGAGAAGAATAACAGGAATTGTAATCCCAAAATCACAGAACATTCTGAGTTGAAAAGGACACACAGGATCATCAAAGGAATATTTGAGCATTTACAGGGACTGCAGAACTGTAAACTAAGCTGTTCAGTCTCTCTGCTGGGAGCCTCCCAAAGGGCCCTCAGCCCTGGACAGCAGCAGCATCACCTCTGCAGGGCCCGGCAGGGCTCTCCTGAGCTGCCCTTGCCCAGCTGCACACAGAGCCTGCCCCAGCCAGGGCCCTGCACACAGGCAGGTTTCTGTAGGGCCCCGGCCAGGGCACACAGGCTGGGATGGGCTCTGTGAGCGCTGGCAGGGACAAGGCTCCTCTCAGGAGGGAATGTCCAGGCCCAGGGAGATGCTCAGGGAAGGAGAGGGGGCTGAAGAGAGCAGTGCTGGGGGCAGGATGAGGGCACTGTTGGTGTGTGGGAGGTGCCGGGCACAGCTGGGCACGGGAACATTGTCCTGAGTGCCCGGCTGTCTCTGCCCTGCCCTCTCAGGCACAGCACCACAACATCTTCTCTTGGTTCTGCCCTGCCCTGATATTGTCACTGTTATCTGCTGCTCTCAGGGAGGCTCTGGCATTTGCAGCAGCTGAGTCAGGCTTGGCATTCCTGCCAGGCAGGGCTGTCCATGGGAATGGGGTGTCCAAGCTTCCCTGGCACCTGTGAGGCTGTGGGCAAAGCAGTCCATGGGAAAGGGGAATGAGCTGAGCCCCCTCCCTGAGATCCCATCATGGGCACAGCCAGGGATCTCCTTGCTGTGCCCTTCCAAGCTCTGAGCTGCCCTCCTGGGTGCAAATCTGTGCCAGAGCCTCTGGGAGTTCCCTGAATGTCCCACGGGGAAGGGCAGAGCTGCCAGAGCTGAGGAAATGCTGTTGGGTTTGCCAAGGGAGCCGTGAGTGTCCTTGGCACAAGGGGGTGCTGAGATCTCTCCCAGAGACCTTTAGAGAGGGTGAGACACTCAGGGATCTCTCTGCTCTGGGCAGGGTCTGGTTTATCCCATGGTGATCTGGGAGTGTGATTGTGCTCTGATTGCAGCCAAAAGTGCAAAGCCAGGGCAGCTGGGAACCAGCCCATCCAGCCCCTCACCTTCCCTCAGCCACAGGGAATCCTTTGCCTCTCTCATCTCTCAGTGGCGAACTCTGAGTGCAGCAGAAATGCTGGGGATATCTGACCTCAGAGAGCCAGAAATTATATGTGGGGAGGAAAACAATTCCTAAAACCAACTCCTGCCCTCTATTTCCTTTAGAAATGGGAGTGCAGACACTACCAAGACTTTCTGCATTAGGAGAGGTTCCCCTGACAAATCCTGAATATTCAGCCTTGTCCCTCTGCCCCATGGCCATAAACCCAGGGCAGTGGGGCAGAGATGGCTCCTTGAGAGTCCCCATGCACACATCTGGCTGCTCCTGGCAAACTCAGCCTGCACAGCTGGAGCTCAGGCAGGGACCCAGGTGAAGGTTTTTCCAGAGCAGGAACAAGGTTGGGTGAGTCCCAGCAAGACAGTCTGCAGGGAATGACCCAGGTTTGCTTCAAAGCACCCTCTCCTGACTTATCACTGTCCTTTCTCCATGAACAGGTCCCCATGTGCAGCCCCAGCAAATGTCCAACAGCAGCTCCATCAGGCACTACCTCCTGCTGGCACTGGCAGACACGCGGCAGCTGCAGCTCCTGCACTTCTGCCTCTTCCTGGGCATCTCCCTGGCTGCCCTCCTGGGCAACGGCCTCATCATCAGCGCCGTAGCCTGCGGCCACCACCTGCACACGCCTATGTTCTTCTTTCTGCTCAACCTGGCCCTCAGCGACCTGGGCTCCATCTGCACCACTGTCCCCAAAGCCATGCACAATTCCCTCCGGGACACCAGGAACATTTCCTACACAGGATGTGCTGCACAGATCTTTTTCTTTCTTTTCTTCATCTCAGCAGAGTATTTCTTCCTGACCGTCATGTGCTACGACCGCTACGTGTCCATCTGCAAACCCCTGCACTACGGGACCCTCCTGGGCAGCAGAGCTGGTGCCCACATGGCAGCAGCTGCCTGGGTCAGTGCCTTTCTCAATGCTCTGCTGCTCACAGCCAATACATTTTCCCTGCCCCTGTGCCATGGAAATACCCTGGGCCAGTTCTTCTGTGAAATCCCACAGATCCTCAAGCTCTCCTGCTCACATTCCAACCTCAGGGAACTGGGACTTCTTGTGTTTTCCATCTGTTTAGCACTTGGTTGTTTTGTGTTCATGGTTTTCTCCTATGTGCAGATCTTCAGGGCTGTGCTGAGGATCCCCTCTGAGCAGGGACGGCACAAAGCCTTTTCTACCTGCCTCCCTCACCTGGCCGTGGTATCCCTGTTCCTCAGCACAGGTATATTTTCTGACCTGAAGTCTCCCTCCGTCTCCTCTCCATCCCTGGATCTGACCCTGTCAGTTCTGTACTCGGTGGTGCCTCCGGCCCTGAACCCCCTCATCTACAGCCTGAGGAACCAGGAGCTCAAGGCTGCAGTGTGGAGACTGATGACTGGATGCTTTCACAAATATTAAACTGATGGCCAATTTTGCCAAATCACTTGTAATAAAATTCATGTTTGATACTTCTTAGTTTCATTATGGAAGCTCTTCCTCTTTGTTTTACTTTGTTCATATTGTCCAAAAAGAAATGTCATTTTTTGTACCATTTCTCATTTTGTTTCTCTCCACCTTCCCTGTGGCCACAGACTTTGTCAATGAGGAGTTGTGCTCTCAGTGGCTTTAAAAGAACTAAAGGATCTCCCACCAAAGTTTTCTGCAGAGATGCGCTTTTGTTGCCTTCTCTGGACTGCAGTAGAAATGTCTGTGTGCAGAGCTGGGGCAGATCAGTGCTGGCCCAGCAGCTGTGCCCAGCAGCAGCAGCACTTGGTGTTGCCAGTGCTGCTGCTGTGGCCCTGCCCCGCTGCCCTGGTGGCCCTGGTGTTGCTGCAGGGCCTGAGTGCTCTCGGGGCCGGGCACAGCTCTGGGGGTGGCAGTGCCGGGGCTGCAGTGTCCTGGTGAGCCAGGACTGATGGTAAATGATGGAGAGCAGCTTGGGGAGCTCATCCGCCAGCTCCCTCATCCCCCTAGGATGGATCCCGTACACCTCTGAGCATCTGAGTGGCTCAGCAGGTCCCCAGCTGCTTCCTCCTGGATTACAGGGGGCTGTTCTGCTCTCTGTGCCCATCCACCAGCTCAGGAGAAAACTTGTACTGAGGACAACCTATCTTAAAATTTAAAATAGAGACAAACAAGGTGTTAAATAGCGCAGGCTTTTCCTCATCTTTAGTTACTCTATTCTAAACTGTCCCTATAAAAGAATAGAGGTTCTCGTAATCACATGTTTCGCTATTAATTTATTTGGAGAAACATTTAGAATTATTTTTCATAGAAATGGCCAGATTAAGTTCTAAATGAGCTTTCACCTCTTCCCTTTTCTTTGTGTATGACTTAACAACATCCTTAAACATTTCCTAAGGTGCCTGACCTTCTGTCCAAAGGTGATGTACTCTCTTTTTCCTCCTGAGTTCCCACAAAAGCTCCATGGGCAGCCAGGCCAGTCATTTTCCTCACTAGCTCATATTTTGCCACACTGGGACAGGCTGCTCCTTCCTGCTTAAGATTACTTTCTTGAAATGTGTCCATCCTTCCTGGACCCCTTTGTTTTTAAGGGCTGTTTCCCTTAAAACAATCAGTACCTGATTTGGTACTCCCCAAATCAGCATCCTAAACAGGCCAAAGTCTGCCCTTCCTAATTCCAGAGCAGAAGTTTTGTTGCTGCCCCTCCTTCTTTCACAGAACATTGAACACTTGATTATTTCATGGTCACTGTGCCCCAGAAAGCCTCCAAGCCCCACATCTGCCACCAGCCCTTCTCTGTGAACAGCAGCAGACAGAGCTTTCCTTGGCAGTGGGAGTGTTACCAAAAATTTAATAAAACAGAAAACTCCTTAACCCCAATGTAGCATTAAGAAGCAGCATTCTTTATTCAGCAGGATGCACGGGGGGAGCTCCTCCCAAAGCTCTGCATGCTGAGTACAGGAAACTTTCTGTTTATTTTCTGTATTTTACACACATACTCATGGATTGTCCCTGACTAAACATACATATAATAATCATTTCCCCAAAGTCATTAACATATTTCCCCTCCCCTTCACCCATGCATTCTTCTGTCCTGGGGGTCTCTCTGGTGGTCCCTGGTGGTTGTGGACCCCAATGTTCCAGTGGGCCTGGCTGAGCTGGCAGGACACTGAGGATGGTGAACTTCCAGTTCCTCTTCTCCCACAATGGGCATTGTGTGGTTTCCACAGGCCTGGGGTTTTGGAGAACAAGCTCCAGGTGTGAGCTCACCTGGTGGAGACAATTTATCATCTGGTAACATGAGGTCACAAGGTGGGCTATGACATCACAGAGTGGGTTATGTGAGGTCATGGAAAAGCTATGCATCATAGACTGCATCTGTGACATCACAGAGCCAACTGTGACATCACAGGGTCAAGGTCTGACATCACAGGTTCAATTATGACATCACAAAGTTGACTGTGACATCAGAGACCAGCTGTGTGACATTAGAAAATGGGCTGTGACATCACAGAACAGAGGCCTGACATCCCAGGGCAGACTATGACATCACAGGGTTGGCTGTGACATCACAGGGCAGAGGTGTGACATCACAGAGACGGCTGTGATATCACAGTGGAGCTGTGTGACGTCCCAGCAGGGCTGTGTCAGGCCACTGGGTTGGTCACTCCACCCCAGCTCCCCCTCACAGTTTCTCCCAACAAGTCCAATGCTGTTCATGCCCAGCAGGGTCCCTGTCCCCTGGGATCCCCCCGGCCCACCTGGAGCCACAGCCTCCACCAAAGGATGTTCCACAGGATCCACCCCAGAGCCTGACAGGGGACAAGGGGCCAGGGCTGTGTGACCAGGACATCAAGGACGTGGATTATCCAGGTCACTGTGGCCTGGGTTGGGTTCCCCAGGGCAGGAAAGATGTCTGGCAGCTGGAGCAGGGTCTGGGAAGGGCCTCCAAGGTGGGGCTGGAGCCCTTGGGCTGTGAGCAGAGGCTGAGGGAGCTGGGCTGGTCCAGCCTGGAGCAGGGAAGGCTGAGGGGCTCCTCATCCCAGCCTGGCAGTGCCAGCGAGGAGGGGATGGAGAACACAGAGCCAGGCTCTTCACAGGGGGGCTGGTGGGAGACAGTGTGTAGAATGGTTGGGTATCGGAAATGTTGGGGACAGGGTAGGGACAAAGTGTGATTGACTGTCAGCCATGAGGAGTCTTGATTTTCATATCTGTTCAAAATGCATTAGAAGGTGTTGGGGGCCAATATAAATTGGACATTGCTGATATCAACCAAAACTGGAAAAGACAACTGAACTGGACAAAACAGTTCTCTCTTCATTGTTTTCAATATAGTATATTCATTTTGAATAGACTTCTGTAATGTGAATGTGACTAATTAACCACTGAAGAATTAAAAACTTGAATGATTCCCAGAGACTTGGCTTGTTTTGGTATTCTGAACAAATATTTATGAGCTTTTCTAACTAAATTCCTGAACTGAGAAGCTCAAGAACAAAGAGGCCTCTGGAGCAGTAAAATTCATCATCGTCCTCCAAGTGGTTGAAGATCCATCCCCATCAGAGCAGCAATAAACAGAAATGGGCACAGCTTTGTGGCTGCCCCAACTTTGGCATAGGTCCTGAGCCTGGAGCAGGAGCAGCTCTTGAAGGCCCTAAGGCCGAGGCTCTTGTGCTGCCCTGGGCATATGGGATGGCAGTAGGGGCTGCAGAGCTCTCAGCACCTCAGCCCGAGGGGAGCAGGGCACCCAGGGAGTCTCCTTTGGCCTTGGCCAAGCCCCTTCCCCCATGGCTGGGTCTGAGTCCTGTGGCAGCTGCAGCTGCTGCTGTGCCCTTGCCAGGGGCTGAGGCCGTGGGGCAGTGCCCAGAGCAGCCTGGCCTGAGCAGAGCTGTGGGGCCAGGGCTGGCTGGGCTGGGCTGGAGAGAGGCCCTTGGTGCTGCCCAGAGCTCAGGGCAGCTGGCAGAGCTTGCAGGGAGCTGGGCAGGGCTCAGAGAGTCTGGCCCAGAAACCATCAGTGTCCATCTCAGCCTGGCTGAGCGTGCAGGGGCAGGACTCAGGGCAGGCCTTGTGAGGCAGGGCCAGCGCCTGTGCAAGGCATTGCAAACAGGCAAGTGGCCCAGAGAGGAGGCTGCTCTGTGCCCTGGGTGGCATGGACAGAGCAGGAAGGGGGCCCAGGATATTTGTCAGTGCCAGCCTCTGTCCTCATGCATTGGCAGCCTATTGGAATATGAATCCCAATATAACCAGTTAGATGGTGCCTAGGCCAGTTCTGACCTTCGCTGCTGGGCCAAAGACAGCACTGTGGTGTTTTACCCCAGAGATACCTTGGCTGGCGGCAGAGTGCAGCGGGGCACAAGACAGGACTCCGTTCTCCTCAGGAGAGAGCTTCTGGCGATGGTGAAGAGAAGGAAGGAGTGGATTCTGCTAGAAGGTTGCCAGATGTTTATTCCATGAGTACAGAGATGTCTGCACTGGGCCACTGCTGCTAACAGAATGCCGGCCGCATGGTCTCATTAACCTTATAAGCTCGGGGACAGGGGAAGGGGAGGAGACAGGTGAGTTACCAACCAGGTGAAGGGGGCAGGGTCTCAAGGGAGGATGACACTTAGACAGGCCAATGACCCCCAGGCCTGAGGAGCATCCTTTGAAATCGACGAATCACACGACGCCTTGCTGGTATGTTAGCCTGATTGACAGGGCACACTCAGCAAGGGGGCGAGGGGGCAGGGAGAGAGGCATAAGCACACCTGGGAAGGGACTCGGAAGTTTAAAACAGGACATTGCAACACACCACAACAGCAGCCCTGACTGCTGAGCCCAGCTTTGGCCTGGGCTGAGTTTGGCTGTGGCCCAGCTCCATCCTCCTGTGGGGCTCAGGGCCTGTTCCCAGCCATGGCCAGCCCTGGCTGCCTCTCTGCTGGCCCAGAGGCTGGCAGAGCCCGGGGCAGGGCTGTCTGTGCAGCCCCGCAGGTGCCAGGGGCTCTGCAGGAGCTGGCAGAGGCTGCCCAGCAGGGAGGCCATGGGGCACACCTCAGGGCACAAGTGGCACTGCCTGTTCATGGACACACAACTGATGTCTGCCTGGAAAGGGGCACAGCTTTTAACATCATTGGTTTCATAATATACAAGCATATTTTTATGATCTAGGTCATTTAAATACTTTTAAGAAATGGCAAATTTTTCCTGCCCGGAACAGGAATTTCCTGGACCTAGTGGATCCTTTTAGTGATGGCAGGAGAAGAAATACTGATCTTCCCCTCTGCCTTTGCCATCAATATTCAGTCTACTATTTCATGACACTCCTTCTTTCAGATGTTTCCAGGTCTCCTGGATAAATGGCCATGTCGAAGGACATCTCTTCACTTGACCAGCTGGATCTATTTCCCTTCCATTTCTCTCAGATTTCCTCCTCCAGATGCTTTCTGGTCATTTGAGTGCCTCACAACTGACTGGGTTCATGCTTTGAACTTCAGGATGTTCCTCAGTATTTCTGAAATTGAAATAAATATCACATTACTCAAAATCCTAATTACATTTATAACTATCCTAGAATTACCTTTTCTATGTCTTTGTCTAAAACTCTTCCTGTACAGAAATCCCTGGGGGATGGTGGACATGTCAGAAGCTGCTGAGACATCAAAGAGAGCTGAGGGAAAGCTGTGATGGTTATTAAACTGTTCTAATGTTCAACTTGTGTTTGTTGGCAAGAAACCTTTCTGTGCCTCTGAGTGTCACCAGGCCCTGAGCCCAAAGGACACAAACCTGATGAGTTGTGGTTCCCACTGCAAGGGCTGCACTTGGACCTTGGCTCTGCACAGGAGAGCTCTTCATCCCCTTTCTCTCTTTTCATCCCTCTGGATATGGAGGGAGCTCCTGACTTCAGCCTGTGACTCGTGTGTGCAAAGAGCAAATCTGGGCAGAATTGGGGCAGGGAGGGTTTGGGGGGGACCTTGGGATCTGTGCTGGGCACAGAAGGTGTTTTCCATTGCTCTGAGACTGTCTGCTGTGGAAGGTGGATTCAATATCCCACAGAGTAATGACTTTTGCATTGATGGAGCTGTGCCTTCCCTTGGCTTTGTTGGCTGACAAGAAATGAACATCCCTCTGTGTCTCGGGCAGCTCCTTCTCCAAGGAAAGCAGGTGGGAGCTGGAGCCAAGGAGCTGAAAGCTGCAGGTGCAGCCTGGGCTGGAGGGAGCTCAGATTTGCACAAGGCTCCTCTGAGTGCCAGGGCTTGGATGGGGGAAATGGTGGGATGGGGGTAGGGACAGAGTCTGATTGATTGTCAGCCATGGAGGGTCTTGATTTTCATATCTATTCAAACTGCATGAGGAGGTACTTGGATTCAGTGTCAACTGTAGATTGCTATTAACAAGGGAAAAAAAAAATCTAAACAGGACCTAAAAAATGTTTTCTCAGTGTCTTTTTAAATAGAACATATTCAGTTGAATGCACTTTTGAAATCTCTGTCAGTAACTACCAAGGATTAGGAAACTGAAATCAAATGATTCCCAGAGGCTTGGCTTGTTAAGGTGTTCTGAATGCTAATGAGCCATGGGACACTGAATTCCTGCACTCAAGAGCTGAAGGCTGAACAAGCCTCTGGAGCAGGAAAATTCAGCAGCAGCCTCCAAGGTGCTGAGGATGTCAGCAGCCCCCACTGAGGCCATCCCTGCCCAGAGACCGTGGGGGAATGGGCAGACAAGGAGAGCGTCCCTGGGGCTGGGGCAGCACAACTCAGAGGCACCAGCGGCTCCAGCTGGGCAATGGAGTGTGGAATGTGGCTGGGAAAGCCCTGCCTGGGCTGGGCTAAGCAGGACACACAAGCCCTGACCCCTAAACGCCAAACAATTCTCTCAAGGAGACATTTAAAAAGAATTACAATTGTTTGTGTACTGTGAGTTGGACTCCCTAGAGATACACGAACTGGAGATTCTCAGGAACTCAAAACAACAAAACAGCCTTTATTGGCAACTTTGGAAAATCAGATAAACTTTGGCAAAACGTTTTTTATGCCACTGTAGTGGTTTTGGTTTGTTAATTATAGATCTTTCTAATCTTGAGATTTCTTAATTAATGTACTGATGAGTATGTTGTGTTTCAGTGCTGGTTAATTATTTATGTATTTATCTTGTTGTGAGATAGGATTACAAGAAAGGTACAGTAGGCTTAAAATTTTAAAAGGGTATAAATAAAAATTTATTAAAAGTAAAATTAAATAAAAGGTAGTAAGAATTAAAATTAATTTTTTGGAATACTTTTTATTTTCTTTACATCTTTTTCATTTTACTGAAAATGTAAAGAAACTAAACTAAACATTTCTAGTCAGTTCACTATTTCTAGAATCAACTTTTTTAGTTTACTGTGGGGAGAAGTTTTTCTTGTTAAGGTTATGGAGATTTTTTTACAAGAGGTAAAAATAGGTTGTTTTTTGTTCTTAGTTTTGTCATGGATAACAGTTGTCTGGGGATCTTTGTTATTGTGATGTTTTTTTATTGCTACAGGCTTTTTTACAGTTTGTTGATGGGTCATGTCAACTTAAGGGGTATTGTTTTAAAGATGAGCTGTTTAAAGGTAAAAGATTTTATTCTTTTCTTTTAAAATTATTTTTATCTCTGACAATAGAGATCTTCTCTTGGGGATACTGGATTACAGTTTTTTCCCCCTGTTTAAACTTTTTGTAAAATTACAGTTATTTTAACATTTATTTATTTAACATGCAGGTTTTTCTTTGATTAATTTGAAATATTTTGATTAATTTGAATTTTTTTATAGTTTTATGTGTTATAAAGAAAAAGTTTTTTCTATATAGTTTATAAGAAGATTTTAGTTTTAAGATTAAGGTATTTTTTCTTCTTTTTTGGGGGAGGGATTTAACTTTTTACTGAATTTTATGGTTTTATTGGGTTTTTTTATATATATATCTATTTTTTTTTTTTAGTTGAGGGAGGATTGAAGCATTGAAAGTATTTACACCTGACCCGCTGATAACTTGTGGGGGAAGTTGTATTGTTGTTGACTTTGTTGTTGAAGTTGAGTTGTATTAGGATTGCTTTTATGACTGCTTTGGGGCTTTTTATTGTGTTTAATATTAGTTGTAGGGTTATTTTGTATGGGTTGTAGGTTGTAGGAGTTTTTAGTTTAATTGTGTTGGGGGAGGGGACTTGATGGTAAGATTTTAATTCCTGTGGCCAGCTTTGTTCTGGTTGGGGTTTTGTGGCCTCTTTTGTTTTCCTGTTTGGGAGTTGTTGGGGTTTGGTTTGGTTAGAATGGGGGCTGATGGGGGAGGTGGCCTGCGGATGGGGGAAGGGGCTCGGCCCACGGCAGGGTTGCTTGGTTGGGTTTGGTTTGGTTTGGTTTGGTTTGGTTGGGTTTGGTTTGGTTGGGTTGGGTTGGGTTGGGTTGGGTTGGGTTGGGTTGGGTTTGGTTGAGATCAGGGCCAGGGCCAGGGCCCGCTGCTTCTTTGTTGACTGGAAAAGAAAGAGGAGGTTCCTGAGTTTTTTTCATCTTTTCACAGAGGCGTGTTCAGTATCTCAGTGGTTTAACAGATTGTCAGTTACACAAAAAGGTTTGTATTACTTTTAAAAATACTTCTCATGTCAAAATACAACAGACATTCAAACAACAAAAAACACTTCTCAAAGCATAGACTTTGCCCATACAACTTCACAAATTCTAAGCCTGTTAAATTTAATGTTGATCAAAATTTGAAGGAGCACAGAAACTGAAGAAGAAGACACAGAAAGAGAGCAAGGCAAAAAAGATACAGAGGAGCACACACAAAGCTACCAACTCCTGGATTCCAGCACTGTTCAAATGGAAATTCCATGAGGAGGTAGGGTCAAGATGTGTGCTTGCCTTGTGGTCAGCCTTAAAAACCCCTTGATCTTCCTGGGCCCTTCCCCCAGGTGGGCCTTGGGCTCATTTGGTCCCTCAGGAGCTGGGCTGGGGTTGCAGAGGTGGCTGTGGAGCATTGCCTGTGCTGTGCCAGGGACTGGCAGACACTGCTGGGCTGGGATAGAGGCTCTGGGGGGATTGGGGTTCCAGGGCAGGGCAAGGCTGGACCTGCCCCTTCCTCCCCCACACACAAAATGTTTCCAGCCAACAATCTCCTCCAGTCTGTCACAAGAGGGAATGTTGGGAATGTTGGAGGTGAAATCCCAATTCTGGCCATGGGTACCTGGACTAGAAGGACAATTCTTTTCCATAGGAATAAACATCCCAGTTCTTGGTTCATTTCTGGTTTGATTGCCTGGATTTTGTTTTGTTTTGTTGATGCTTTGTTTCCCTGGTGTGCCTGAAGTGTCCGGTCAGGAGCGGAGTGAATCTTTCCAAGGAACTTTGTGCGGCTCCCCCTTAATATTCAATCTGGTTTTTGCTGATCCCTTGCTGGGGATTTTTCAGCGCTCTCAAGCCCTCGTTCGTAACAGGGTGAAGGAGCCCTGGCCCAGGCTCTGGCCCTGGGGGACACGGGGACACTGCCAGGGGGTCCCTGTCCCCCTGTGCCACCCCCAGGGCCCCGGCCCCCGTCCCCGTGTCAGGCTCTGGGGTCGATCTCGTGGAACATCCTCTGGGGGAGGCTGCGGGGCCGGGGGTGGGGGGACCCGGGGGGACAGGGGACCCTGCTGTGCATGAGCAGGGTTGGACTGCTCTGGGGGGAGCTGTGAGGGGAGCTGGGGCAGAGTGACCTCCCCAGTGACCTCACACAGCCATCTGTGATGTCACACTGACCCCTGTGATGTCACACTGCCCCTGGGATGTCATACAGCCCATATGATGTCATACAACCACCTGTGATGTCACACAGCCTCCTGGGATGTCACATAGCTATCTCTGTGATACCATATTACCCCTGTGACATCACAACGCCCACCTTGATGTCACATGGACATGTCTGTGATGTCACACTGCCCCTGTGATGTCACAAAGCCTCCTGAGATGACACAAAACCCATGTGACCCATGTGATGTCAAGGGGCCAACTCTATGATGTCACCCTGTGATGTCATACAACAGTGCTGTAATGTCACAGAAGACTGCTAAGTCACAAAGTTACCCTGTGATGTCACAGTATGTTCTGTGATGTCACAGCCTGCCCTATGATGTTACACAGCCACCTGGTGATGTTACAACCCACTCTCTGATTCCAGAGAGCCACACTCTATGATGGCAGACTCTGCTCTATGGCATTACACCCGCCTCTGTGCCATCACAGCCAGCTCTGTGATCTCATAGAACACTCAAGAACTCAGTTACATTGAAACACTGAAGTTTCTTGTATTTGAAGAGATTTCTGTCAGGGACACAACTGAGAAAGTGTCCCCAGGTTCCAGTTAAAACAGAACACTGGAGGCAGTGATGACAGCTGGGGACAAACAAGGCAAAGGTGTCTCTGGTGCTGAGCACACCTGGATGTGTCTGGGGAATGCAAAGGGCCAAGGCCTGATCCCCAGCCCCTGGCCAGCCAGATCCTGTCCCTCCCTCCTTGCTCAGGGCTCTTCCCAGGATGGGCACTGGCATGTGGGGATGTGCAGTGCCAAGGGCAGGAGCATGGGGCGGCCCCTGCCAGGCTGCTGAGCAGGGACAAGGAGGCAATGAGGCCCCAGGCCTGCAAGGGTCACTTGTCTCCTGCTCCTGCCTCAGGCCCAGGCCCAGCAGCCATGGCCAAAGTGCTGCCCAAGTTGGCTCTGGCAGGGCTGTCTTGCAGCTGCTGCCCATCCCTGTGCCCTGTGCAGCCCAGGCTGTCCCACGGTGTCCCTGCCCTGCGCCTCTGTCCCTGCAGGCTGTCGGCATCCCCCGGCTGCCCCACCTGGCTGGGCCCTTCCTTTGCCGACAGCTCTGCCTCCTGCCTGCCCACACAAAGACTTGGGCTGCTCCAGGATCCTTCTGGGGACGTGCAGCACCACAGCCCTGCCCTGCCAGGGAAATTCCTTTCTCCTGGTGCCAGTCTGGGCCTCCCCAGCTGCCCTTGCCATTAATTCTTTCTCTCTCTGGCTGTTTTTCACTATGACAAAAGGATCCACCATCCCTGAAATTGCTCTTTAAACACTCTCCTGGCTCTGCTCCACTGTCCTCAGTCTCCACCCCACTAAGCACAGAGCTCTTTTGTCCCTATACAGTGCTCATGTGCCCAAGGCCTCCAAACCCCTCCTTGGGACATCTCTGGGCCCTCTCCAAGGTGTTTCCAAATGAAAACATTCAGCTCATTGTCTTAGAAAATCACCAGAGGACAGGGCCAGCCTGACCTCTCTGTCCTGGCTACTTTTGTCTGAGAGCAATCCTTGGATATACAGAATTTGGGAGGCAAAATTCTAATTTTGACCATGGTCCCTGGACAAGAAGGCTGGTTCTTTTCCATAGGAATGAAGGAACAGAGCCACAGTGTTTTGGGACAGATGAGTGGTGATCACCAGAGGGCAAGGCCAGCCAGAGGTAGCAGGATTTTTTCTGGCAGGTACCCTTGCATACAGGAAATTTTTTAGGGAGTCTTCCCATTTTGACAATGGGCATCTGAAAAGACAGAAAGTTCTTTTCCATAGCAAGGAAAGCACAGAGCCCCAGTGCTCCAGGAGCTGATGAGAGGCAGCCCTTGACATCCCAAGATCAGCCAGACCTGTCAGGTGGCCTCTGGGAGGCCAAGCCAGCCAGACCTGTTTCATGTTCCTTTGGTTCCATGGGGCCCCACAGTGTCCCAATGGTCCCTTGCTTCCATGAGGACCTGAGGTGTCATAATGCCCCCTTGGTGACACAAGATCCTGAAGGGTGACAATGGTCTCCATGGTTCCATCAGGCCCCACAGAGTCATAATGGTCTCTGGGTCCATTAAGCCCCTCTGTGTCACCATGGCCCCTTGGTTCCATGGGCTCCAGTGGTGCCACAATGATCTCCTTGGTTCCATGGGCTCCAGTGGTGCCACAATGATCCCCTTGGTTCCATGGGCTCCAGTGGTGCCACAATGATCCCCTTGGTTCCATGGGCTCCAGTGGGGCCACAATGATCCCCTTGGTTCCATGAGGTCCCCACAGTGTCCCAGGGATCTCCATGGGAAGGAAAGAACCCAGCCCCAATGTTGCAGGGGCACCCACCAGAGGCCAAGGCCAGCCAGCCTTGACGGTACAGGCAGATTTTTCCTGGGAGCAACCCTTGAATATACAGAATTTCAGAGGTGGAATCCCAATTTCAGACATGGACACTGGAGGAGAAGGACGGTTCTTTTCCATAGGAAGGAAAGCACCGAACACCGGTGGTGTTTCAGGGGCAGATGAATGGGGGCCATCAGAGGCCTAGGCCAGCCAGACCTCTCCGTCCTGGCAGCTTTTGTCTAAAAGCAACCCTTGGATAATAGGGAATTTGGGAGGTGGAACCCCAATTTCGACCATTTCTGCCTAAATAAGAAGGACAGTTCTTCTCCATAGGAAGGAAAGCACAGAGCCTCAGTGTTTCAGAGGCACATGAGTGCCAGCTGTCAGGAAGCCAAGGCCAGCCAGACTTGTCAATCCTGGCAACTTTTATCTGGGAGCTATCCTTGGATATAGGGAATTCTAGAGACCGTTGCCCAATTTTGGCCCTGGGTGCCTGGTTGAGATGGATGTTTTTTCCCATAAGAAAGAAAAGCACGTGGTCCCAGGGTTTCAAAGGCAGATGAGAGGTGGCCTCCAGGTAGCCAAGGCAGCCAGATCTGTCTATCTTGGCAGATTTCATCTGGGAACAATCTTTGCATGTAAGGAAATTTGGAGAAGGAATCTCAGTTTTGGCCATGAGCTCCTGGAGGAGGATCAGGACGGTTCTCTCCCATAGGAAGGAAAGCCCAGAGCCCCAGTGCTTCAGAGGCAGATGAGAAGCAGCTCTCGACGTGCCAAGGTCAGCTGGACCTGTAAGGTGGTCCCCAGGAGGCCAAGCTGGCCAGACCTGTTCCATGTTCCCTTGGTTTCATGGGACCCCCCAGTGTCCCAATGATGTCCTTGGTTCCATGAGGCCCTGGAGTGTCACAATGTTCCCCTTGCTTCTGTAGTGTCACAATGGCCCTGTGCTCCCATGAGGCCTTGCAATGTCACAATGGCTTCATGGTTCCACAAAGCCCTGATATGTCACCATGGCCCCTCGGCTCCATGCCCCCTTGCTGTGTCACACGGGCTCCTCTGTGACACTACGGGCTGCACAAGGTCACCATGGACCCTTGGTTCCTTGGGGACCCCGAGTTTCACAATGGTCTCTTTGATTCCATGAGGCACCACAGTGTCACCATGGCCCCTTGGTTCCATGAGGTTCCGTAGTGTCACTGTGGTGGCTGTCAGAGGCTGGATGAGATCAATGTCCCGAGACACCTTGGGATGCTCGGAATGCCCGTGTGGGGCCAGGGCCTGGTCAGGCCTTGGTTTATGGTGGGACAGAGCCCTGCCCCCAGCCCTGGCCTGGCAGAGCTGACAATCACATAGCAGGGGGCCGTGCTAATCCAGCTCTGACTGGCTGAGCTGTCAGTCAATCACACACCAGCAGCTGTGCCTACCCTGATTCTTATTGGACAAGCAACTGGCAGTCCCACCCCAGGGGTGGGCCCATGAAGGCCCAGGGCGGTAAAAGCCGGAGCACAGGGCCAGCCCAGGGTCTGGATCCTGCCTTCTCCTGGAGTTTCTCTGTTGGTGATGGTGGAACCTGAGCAGTTGGTACCTATGTGTGTGTCTTTCTATAGATCTTCTCTCTTTCTAATGTTCTCTATTTCTTCTCTTTCTAATCCTACTTACCTGGAACATTTTTGGATCACTTAATATTTTAAGGGATAAAGGTTTTTGAGTAAAATGGGCTAGGTTAATCAAGTTAATGCTATGATAAGGGTTTCATATTGAAGTGGATGTTGTATTAAACCCTTTGCAAAAGTTCCTTGATTGTCTATATTTCGCCAATAATAATTTGTGTCATTTTGTCCTCTTAGCTCCATTGATCAGAGCATGGTGCTGGTATCAGTGGGCTGTGGGTTCAGTCCCTGTATGGGCCATTCTCTTAAGAGGTGGACTTGATCCGTGAGGGTCCCTTGCTACCAAGAAGGCTCTTTGCATCTTGCCATATTGAGAATATCTGGTTGGTGTTTCTCCTGTGCACCAAACTCAAGTCAAGGAACCTTTGGTTATGCCCAGCATTTCAGTGTTCTGGGGTGTTCCAGCCCTGCAGGCTCACAGTGGCCTCTTGTTTCCATGAGGCCCCACAGTGTCACACTGGCCCCTTGGTTCCATGGGCCCCAACAGTGCCACAATGATCCCCTTGGTTCCACAACTTCCCACTGTGTCCCACTGGCCCATTGGTTCCGTGAGGATCTGGAGTGTCACACAGGTTTACGACATTTGTCCTTGCTGCCCCTCACATCCCACGACCGCACAAACAGCCCCAATCCACCCGTGAGGGACAGGCCCTGCTGCCCCAGGCTGGGCTCAGGGCTTGGCCTTTCTGCTTCCCCCAACCAGCCCAGGCCTTGCTCAGCATTGCAGTTCCCTGCTCAGAGCCTTGGGCTCCCTGCAGCCCTGGCCTCAAGGATCTGCTCTCACCAGGCCCTGGGCAGCCTTTGGCACTCCCTGCCCTCAGTGGGGCCCAGTGATGCTCCAAGGGACTTGGACTTTTACTGCTGATCCCTTGAGCAGCTTCTTCAGCCTCCTCTCAGTGCCTGAGGGTGTTGGACTCAGCCCCAAATCCACCCTGGGGCTCAATAAAATACAAAAAGCCCTTGGTGGCTCTTTGTCTTCCTTCAATGGTCTTGAACTCTCCAGTACTTGAACAGCTGATTGGAGTCAGTTTGGAGTTCTGTTAAGGAGGAAGACTTTCAAGTGCACCTCATGACTTTTTTTGTTTACTAAATGAATCTTTTTTTATTTTCCATTTCAGAGAAGAGCCAATAGAAGCATTCCCTAGATGATCTTGATGCTGAATGTCTCCTTAGGAGGTCTGTGCATGGAAAAGAATGAGCCCCTTGAGGGCTGACCCTTTTTGGACAAGCTGCTCCTCACCCCCAGCCTCACCATGTCTGACATGGCCCACCTGGCACTGACATCCCTGTGCCCTGCAGCAGAACCTTGTCCCCTGAGCTCTGCAGCTCCATGTCCCAGCCCATTGCACCATGTCCCACATGCTCTCCTCAGGGCTCTGCCTGCACACAGGGCCAGGAGAAGTTTTCCTGTTGGGAAGGAAAGAATGGAAAAGCCTGAGCAGGTTTCCTGAACAACAAACCCCACTCAGGAGCCACCTGCTCAGTCTGGGCTTCCTGGAATGGTGTCACCTTTCTCCAAAGGACAGTGTGAGCAGAAATGATCTCTAGGAGCAGAATTCTCTGAGTCTCCCAGCTGAATTCTCTATCCCTGTCCTTTCCCTGGATCTCTGTTGTAGATGGAAGCTGCTGGTGCCATCCTCACCTTTAAGCTCTCTCTTGAATGCAAACAGATGTTCCCAGGTGTGTTCAGCAGGATTTGCTCCATGTTCCTACAAAACTTTTGTGTTCCTCATGGAATGAAGGGGCCAATTTGAAACTGAGGGGGTGATGTGGAAGCGAGGAGTCAGTTGGACCATGGAGTGCCATGGAACCAAGGGGCCATGGTGACACAGCAGGGCCAAATGGATCCAGTGGTCCATTGTGACACTGTGGATCCAAGGAGGCCATAGAAACACCCCCAGAACCTCATGGAACCAAGGAGTCCATGGTGGCCCAGCAGGGCTGCATGGAGCCAATGGTCCATGGTGACACTGCCCATCCAAGGAAGCCATTTGGACACTGTGGAAACTCATGGAGCGAGGGCGGCCATTGTGACACTGGAGAACTTCATGGCACCAAATATCCATGGTGACACAGCAGGGCATCATGGGAACCAAGGAACCACTGTTGGCAGTAGGGAAACTCATGGAACCAGGGGCTGTTGAGGCACTGCAGAACCAACAGAGCTGCTGGACCTTGTCCCCTGGCCCTGCACAGCTCCTTGGGAGGCACGGCAGGAGCAGCTCCCTGGGAGCCTCGGGAATGCCCCTCTGGGATCCATGGCACACACTCCCAGGGGCTGGAATGGCAGTTCCCAGCCAGGAAAAGATGATCCTGCCCTTGAAGGCAAAGCTCTCAAGAAGGAGCCAAAAGCCAAGTGGAGCAAGATCTTACAGTGACATTTCACTGCCAGCCTTCATAACTTCATCCATGGTTGTTGTAGCTCCTGGATTGGGAATTAAATCAGGGCAGGGTCTTTGGTGGGATCTGCCCTGGGTCAAGAGAGACACTGAGAGAGAAACAGAGCAGGCAAAGAGAGGCAGGAGAGAAAACAGGACACAAACACAATAAGCTGAGAAGGTGGCACTCTGAAAAACAGACCAGAACTGACTGAAAAGGAATGGGATAGAAATCAATAGTTCTGAAAGTTTCATTTACTATCAAAATAGATCACATGCACCCAGAACTACACATTCTCGATCCCACACCCTCAAATTTGGATCCCACTTCTCCCAATGTCCTTCCAATCCCATTTCACCCTGGAGATTGTGGAATCAAGTAGATTTGGCATGGGACTGAGTTTTTCTTAGGTAAGAATAAGGCGTATTTACATGGATTGAGCAAATTTGGGGTAAAATTGAGGTGTTTTCAATGGGATAAAATAATTTTGAGGTGGCATACCAACCTGTCTTGAATTCTGGAGTGCAAGGATATGGAGAACATTTGCTGAAATCCCCCAAGAATCCACAAATCTTCCAGAATATGTCCCAAACCCATAAATTCCTGGTCAAGTAACTGTTAACTGATGGAACTTTATATATCTTTGATAAATTTCTTTCTTTTTAGTCCTATTTCAGGTGGTTTTAAGTGATAAAGAAAAATCAAGAGGAAATTGGGGCCAAACCAAAAGAATAACCAGCCAGGTGTCCTCCCAGCACAGATCACTGTATGTGGGCCACCAGGGCTCTGCCCAACATGGATCCTCCCATGGGGGATGAAGCTGGAGTGGTGCATGAAGCTCTTCCTGCAATTGGAGCATTTCCCGGGCTTCCCTTACTGGTGCCTCCGTTGGTGTCTGGTCAAGGGAGAGCTGCTGGTGAAGCTCTTCCCACACTGGGGACACTCATAGGGCCTCTCCCCAGCATAGAGGCGCCGGTGGGTGACGAGGGTGGAGTTGTGCTTGAATCCCTTCGCGCAGTTGGGGCAGTGGAAGGGCCTCTCATCCGTGTGAGTGTGCTCATGCAGGAGTAGACTGGAGCTGGTCTGAAACCTCTTCCCACACTGGGGACACTTGTAGGGCCTCTCCCCAGTGTGGATGCGCTGGTGGCTGATGAGGTGGGAGCTGCGGTTGAAGCCCTTCCCACAGTCGGGGCAGAGGAAGGGCCTCACATCTGTGTGAATTCGCTGGTGGCGGAGGAGGTGAGAGCTGCTCTGAAACCTCTTCTGGCACTCGGGACACTCGTAGGGCTTCTCCCCTGTGTGGATGCGTTGGTGGGTCACAAGGGTGGATCTGTACCTGAAGCCCTTCCCACACTCCCCACACTCATAGGGCCATTCCCCAGTGTGGATCATCTGGTGGCTGATCAGGGTGCTGCTCTGCTGAAGCTTGTCCGGTTATCTCGGCTGTTTGAGGGGCCTGGAAAGGCCCGAGGTGGCCTTGGGGCAGCCCGCGTATCGAAGGACGAGAAGAGGCTTCAGTTCTTCTTTCGGTTTTTATGTTTATTAATTGTTTATCTAAAAGATGTTCTTTCAGCCGAACAGAGATCTGCTCAGCAGTCAGCCATGAGCACACTGTGCCGTCCTCCGGACCGCCACGTATCTTTATACCCATTGTTACGTGTACAATATTTATCATTTTTCCCCAATACCATTTATTCTTATAACTCGGTGCACTCTCAGTAATAACCAATCCAAAGGTGCCACCGTGGCCAAAGAAGATGGAGGAGAAGAGGAAGAAGAAGGAGGACAGGACACACCCCAATTCCTCCATCTTACTCCTCTAAACCCCCTGTACATAAATCCTAAACCCTGTTTCTCACCCTCTAATTAGCTAATCTTTTCGCCATTCACCCCGGTGAAGTCCTCTTATCTTCATAAAGGTGTCGTCTCCCGTGTAGGGTCAAAGTCCAGCCACCAGACACTTCTGGCAACATTCCAGGACTCCCGGGCCCCCCAAGGGTGGTCTCGGAGGCCCGGCATCCCAGGACTCAGATCCTGAGATCCCACATCTCCCCCTTCTGTTTGCACCAAGAAAACCTCTTTTATCACCCGATTCATGGCGCGCTTCAGACATACAAAAATGCACGGGACGACAATCATGAGGACTAGTAGGACTATTAAAACGTAAAACCCTACCCTTAAAATTCTTCTCCAAATAGGAGAAATGTCAAAGAAATCTGCCAGCTGATCAATCCATGATCCCGTGATCTCGCCAAGCTTATTTATGCTGTCTTTTATGTTTCTAATACTTTCATGAATTGATTTTGAGTGATCTGAGAGATTCATACAGCACATCCCTTCAAACTCTTCATACCCATGTCCATGAGCGAGCAATAGATAATCGATTGCAGCTCTGTTTTGAAGAGTCGCCTGTCTTATACCACTAACGCCTTTTAACATGTCATCCAACGCGACAGACACAGATCGTGCATGTTTGCTCAACCAGCAACCCATGTGGTCGATCTGAGTCAAAGCCACCCCTGATGCTGTTTGAGGTGAGAAAATTGCCGTAGCAATGCTTGTTTTCTTATCCCAAGAAAATACTTCGTCATTGCAATCTGTCGCATAATTTTGGATTGATCTTTTTCCTCTGCGCCTTTTCTCTCTTAACATATTCAAATCAGGCGACAGAATTGAAATTTCCCCAATGCTGCATGGACCTCCCGTGGCATTAGCAGGAATGCCGTGCCAAATTCTGTCCCCACAAATTAAAAACAAACCCCGTGGCAATTGCACTGGGACTTGGATTGATCCTTTGGCAGTTCTCTTTGTATATTTGCACCAAGCTGATGCATTCTTATAAAACTCATGATTGGGAGTTAAATCGATAGTTTTTGCCTTTGTGGCCTCTGGAACTTCAAACTGCATGCAGAATTCTATTGTCATGGACTCAAAAATCTCTAATTCTTGAGGTTCTGTAGAAGCTACAGGAAGTAGATGTGTCCAAGCACACTACTTTTTCACAGGATTTTCAATGACTTGTGAAATGTTAACTGCGGAATGCCCTGGAACTGGCCATTTGTCTACTGGCAATCTAACCATGCATGCAGAAAATGGTTTTCTTGGCCTCGAATGTGTCAGGCAAATACTATTTAGATTTGCTGCTTGAGCCAAAGTTTCTCATAGATTTTGCCTTGGCTGATTTACAAGTAACTCTTCTCCATTGCTTGCTGCAATGAATGAAAGGATGATGCACATAAGCATCATGATACTCATTATTACGCTTTTATACAGAAATCCCCAAAGTCCTAGTTTCTTTTTATTTTTCTTCAGGATCGCTCTTTCCGGCCTGAGTCTCGACTTCTGTCTGAGTACTCGTCTCTTTGTTTCTCGGATCAGCGTTCTCGGGTTCTCGCGTCCGGAATGGCTTCACGTGCCGCGCCGACACCCACTTTAGACCTCGATCTGTGGAGATACAAGCGAAACCCTTGCCCCAAGTGATTAGTCTGAAAGGACCCTCTATTTGTCCTGTCTCTGGGTTCCTGATCAAAACCAAAGGGTTTTCCCTTAGCTTTGCCTGTGTGCTATTTAGAAAGTGTCTCACGATTGGTGGATTAGGTTCCGAGGATGAGCTATTTAGGAAATTCAACACATACAGTGCCTTATTTAATTTCATGTGAGGTGTTGCCTCTGGTTCACCCCTTCTCTGTCTGTCCAGAAGGGATTTCAGGGTGTGATGTGTTCTTTCAATGATTGCTTGACCTGTGGGTGAATGTGGAATACCGAACGTGTGTCTGACACCCCATCTTTTCAGGAATCTGTCAAGCACCCTGCCTGTATACGTTGGACCATTGTCTGTTTTTATCTCCTGAGGCACACCTAATGATGCGAATGCTTGCAGAAAATGCCGACAAGCATGGTCTGCTGTTTCCCCTGCATGTGCTGAGGCAAAGACTGCACCTGAGAATGTATCTACAGAAACATGAACATTTTTGAGCCTCCCAAAAGATGGATATTTCGTGACATCAGCTTGCCACAACTGAAGACTTTGCAGCCCCCGTGGATTGATAGCACCGGTGGAAGAAGGTGGCTGCACAAACTGAAAGTCTGGGCAAGCACTAATGATCTCCCTCGCCTGACTCTTTGTGAGATGAAAGGGCTCCATCAGCGCTTGCGCATTCTGATGAAAAAACGCATGACTTAACCTTGCTTGCTCAAAAATGTCTGGCAGTGTTTGCGAAATGGGCATTGTCAACCTGTCCGCTCGAGCATTTCCCTCCGCTAAAAATCCCGGAAGTGTCGTGTGCGCTCTAATGTGTGTGATAAAATAGTCTCTTTCCCTGCCCTCTAGCAATGCCTTCAAGCTCGTCAGATAGGAGTATAAAACCCCATTACTGACTTCTTTCAAGAGCGAACCTTCCAATCTCTTGACCACACCCGCAACATATGCGGAGTCTGTCACCAGATTGAGAGGTTGTTTGAACAACTGAAATGCTCGGACAACAGCTGCCAACTCCACAATTTGTGGAGAGCCCTGAACCTTCCTCACGTCAGATTCCCAATCCCCTGTCGTTGAGTCTCTCCACGTGATCACTGACTTGTGTGTCTTCCCTGAGCCATCCGTGAACACTGTGATCCCGTCCAAAGGTTCTTCACTTATCCTTGGTTTTGTTTTATAACATATTTGCGATTGCAGTATCTTGTGTTGCGGAAAGTGGATTGTGCAAGTTCCTGGGAACGCTAACAATGCGATTAACAGGTCTTTCGATTGTTGCATCGCCCACTCGAAATAGTCTTGTTTCAAGGGTAACCTGATGGTTGAGAATTCTCTTCCTGCCATCGTCAGCAACCTTGTTCTCGCTTTTATGATGATCTGTGCTGCCATCTCCAAATCTGTAAGAATTGTTTTTGCGGGCCTGTGTGGTAGGAAAATCCACTCTATGATTATCAAAGAGTCCTTTTGCGACTCGTCCCATTGGAAGATCAAACCATGGAACTGTGTTTTCTTCCCCAGCACTGCCAACTGAAAAGGCAACGTTGGAACAAATCGATGTGCCTGCCTTTTCTGTATCGCGTCTGCAACTTTCTCCAATTCCTTCTTTGCTTCTTGCGTGAGTGTCCTGGGAGACCGAATGTCTGTGTCTCCTCTCAAAAGATCGAGCAACGCTGGGATGTCGCTGTTTGTGATTCCCAAAACCGGCCTCATCCAGTTGATTTCTCCCAGAAGCTGTTGCAAATCGTGCAAATTGCGGATCTTGGTGCTGATCTCCATTTTTTGAGGTTTTATTGTTCTCTCTGAAATTTTCCACCCTAGATATTTCCAAGGTGCAACCTCTTGAATCTTCGAAATGCTGATTTCCAGACCTGCCTTTTGCACTTCTGCGATCACACAGTCACGAGCTTCTTGCAGCTCCTGTTGTGTTGATGCTGCAATGAGCAAATCATCCATGTAATGAATGATCTTCACCTTCGGAAACTTCTTCCGCGCTGGTGCCAAAGCTCGTGCCACGTACCATTGACAGATGGTCGAAAAATTTTTTAGTCCTTGTGGAAGAACCACCCAATGGTACTGCTGCAGAAGCGTTTCCTTGTTGATACTCGGAACTGAAAAGGCAAATCTCGGAGCATCATCTGGATGGAGCGGAATACTGAAGAAACAATCCTTGAGGTCAATGACCACAAGCGGCCAATCTCTGGGAATCACTGAGACAGATGGAAGTCCCAATTGAAGCGGTCCCATGTCTTCTATGACTTTGTTGATCTTTCTGAGATCGTGTAACAATCTCCATTTGCCCGATAGTTTTTTCTTGATGACAAACACTGGAGAATTCCAAGGGCTGTCTGTCGGCTTGATGTGTCCCGCCTGCAATTGTTCTTGGACCAGGTTTCTCAAAGCACTCAACTTTTTCTGCTCAAGGGGCCACTGATCCACCCAAACTGGATCATCTGTTTTCCATGTCAGCTTCAGTGTGGCAAGTGCTGCAGTGACCCCTACTAAAAATCCACTTCGATCTTCGCGTCCCATTGTGCCAAAAGGTCCCAACCCCAGACTGTGATCGGCTTTTGGACAATAAAAGGAGGAATGACCGCCGTCTTGTCTCCTGGTCCCATGACAACGACAGAATTCTCACTTTGCAGACACAGAGATGCTCCCCCTATGCCTGAGAGAGAACCCAATGGCGCGACCAAGCTCCAACTGCGTGGCCAAAAGATGTACGATATTACCGTTACATCCGCCTCTGTGTCGAGCATACCTCTGATCGCTATTGTTCTGTCCCCACATGTCAATTGGCATGTGAGCGTGGGTCGGTCTTGACCTATGTGCTTCACCCATGTTGCATGTACTTCAACATGTTCCTTCATAGGGAAACCTTCTTCGTCGAAGACTGACATGACCTCTCCAACTGCGTGTGGTGGCAATGTGAAGGCTCTTGCAACCACAGTGTTTTCTGGTACAGTCAATGGTGGACGAAGTGCTCTTGCCAATACTGTCAACTCTGTATTTTTGTCCACTGAGATAACTGTTGGATAGACAATGAGTCCAAGAATACTGCACTTATCTTGTCCAATTATCAAGAAATCTTGTTTCTTGTATGAGTCCCCGCGGATACCCGTTGGTATCTCCGCATGACTTTCATCTAGAAAGCATACTAATTTTGAAGCTGCCAATGCACACTGTGCCCCTGGTGGGAGGAGGTCTGGGTCACTGTGGAATCGGCTGAGGGTTTTGCTGAGGGCGTCTGCTTGTCGTTCACTGATGATTGCCCCGTCTGCTCTTGTGACACCGCCAGTACTTGTGTCTGAGCGCGCCGGCCCGCGCTGCGCTTTGCGTTTCCCGGATGCGGTAACGGATTTCCGTCCACGTCTGTCTGGGAATAACATTCTTTTACAGAGTGTCTTCCTCTTCCGCACTGTGCGCAAACTGGCCTTTCCGCCTTCTGTGCTGGCGCTGGCGTATGTGTTTGTGGACAATTCCTTTTCATGTGCCCAAACTCCCCACATCTGTAGCACTGTCCTCTTGGGGGATTGTTCTTTTTCTGCATCGTCGCAAGAACTTTGTTGATGTTCTCATTCTGTTGATGCAGTATTTTTTCCAGCATCTTTTCCAGTGTCTTGTCCTCTGTTTGCCTTTCTGAATGTCCCTTTAACTGTTTCTCCCATTCCTCTCTTAATTCGTTCTTCACAATCGCTGTGACATGCTGAGGTGTTCCCACCTTGCTGCATGCCTCCACCATCTCTGCCAAGGATGGCCGTCCTGGCATGGCGCTAATCACCCGTTGACAATCCGGGTTGGCATTGCCGAAAGCTAAGCTTTCCAAGAGAGGCCTCTTCGCTTCTTCTATCGTCACCTGTCGATCCACGGCTTGCGTGAGTCGATCGATGAACGACATGAATGGCTCTGTGGGACCTTGCCTGATGCAAGAGAACGGGACTTCTGGAGCTCCTGCTGGTGTGATTTGCATGATTGCCATTCTCGCTGCTTCCTTGATGTCACTTAACACTCTTCGTGGGAGCCGCGCTGCTTGTTCCCCTGGGTTGTCATCTGGAGGATCTCCTGCTAACTGTCCTTCTGTGAGGTTCGCGTTTGGTCCACCTTGATATCTGTTCCGTAATTCAGCAAGATATTTTCTCCACCTTTTTTCCCAGACAAGGCTTTGCGTGTCAGTGAGAATCATTGCCACAATACTTCGAATATCATATGGTGTGAGATCATATGTAGCGAATGTCCCTCTTAGTAGCTGTTTGAAGTATTGTGAATTCAGCCCAAAAGTTTGAGCCGCCTTCCCTAAATCTTTGAGTATTTCATGACCCATCCTTTCCCACCTTGGATTCTGCCCCTGGGCATCATATGCCACTGGCATTGTCAGATCTCCTGATCCCGGAAATAAATGCTTTTCCTTTGCCAATGCTTTTCTAATTCGCTTCCAATCCATCGTCTTCACCGGCTCTTGAAATTCCTCTTCTTGAGGTTCCGCTGGGATTTGCATAAATAATGGTATTGTGGATGTCACTGGTGATTCATCACGTCTCATTTCTCGCCTTGAGGTTTTTGGCCTCGCTCCCAAATCTGAAAAGGAAGCTCGAGGATCCTGTTGATATTTCTTTTTTGCTGTGTCAACTGAATGCAAGAAGCTCTTAGCTGCTTCCGCTGCTGACAACATCCATGTAGGAACCCCTTCCGATGCTGTAATCCTTATAACATTTCCTTCTTGTAGCTGTTCTTCATCTGAGCTTTCATCATCCTCATGAAACCTTGAAGTCGATGGACAATCCCTTTGTTGTGTTGGCATTGTTTTCTTTAAAATGCTTTTCTTTTTATATAGTGTTGGGAAAAATTGCTGCATTGTTGCAGTCTTGCCACGAGATGGCGCTGTGGTTCCGCCGATCCAATCCGGCATGTCGTGCACTTCTGTCTTCCTGCCACCAGATGGCGCTGTCACCGGCCTCCCTGGCTCGGATGACGAAGCGTGCTCGACTGCTCCTCTTCCTGTCGGCAGCCATGCTGGCCGCCCCGTTTGAGACCGTGTTTGCTCGGCTTTTAATTCAGCTGAAATTGGGGTTTGAACACCAGAACGTCTCTCTTGAAGGGGTGAGTCTTGGACTCCGAGGGTTTTGACCA
Organism: Zonotrichia leucophrys gambelii; assembly: GCF_028769735.1. Lineage (NCBI taxonomy): Eukaryota > Metazoa > Chordata > Aves > Passeriformes > Passerellidae > Zonotrichia > Zonotrichia leucophrys. The sequence continues at coordinate 31,092 of NW_026992499.1, read as the reverse complement.
AGGGCACCAAGTCTGGAGAAGGCGGGGGGCCCCGGGATATGAACTCCCTGGCGTGGCCCCTCCTCGCCCGGGATGTTACAGGGGGTGTGTTCCGCTCCCGCCCGCGCTCTACTCTCTGCGCCTGCGTGCTCTCCGAGCCGCTCCCTGTGTCTCCCGAACTACTTTCACTGTCTCCATCTTGTTCCACCCCTGAAATTTCTCCCCCTCGGTCTGCCCCTGACTCTGTCTCCTCCTCCTCCGACGCTGTGTCTACTCCTCCCTTCGCCGGTGCGTGCAGCCTCCCTCCCGCCGGCACCCGCGCGCGTTCCGCGATTCGGGCTGATCTGCGCACGGGGTCTAACGTCACAAATGCGCGCCTCCTACGTCTCCTCATGGCAGCCTTCTGGGGCTGTGCAAATCCCCCGATTTCGCTGCCTGGGTCAGACGCCCCGGCGTTGGTTTGTGGTCCTCCCCCCGGGTTTTCGCAATTTTCCGCGTCCCTGCCGGCCGGGACAGCCGCCGCCCCCGGCCCTGAGCTAAGCAAAGCTGCACGAAAACACGTGTCCCTTGTTTTTTCTTCACCTGCGCTCCCCGCCTGCTCCGCCGCAGCCTTGCAGCCCTGCTCTGCCGCCGCGGTGCCGCGAGAAAGCGCCCCCCCTGATCCCTTCTCTGCCCCCTGCTCCCCCTCTTCTGCTCCTGAGTCCTCCATGCTCTCTGGAGTTTCCGGACGCTTTAGGGGTTTTCTGGGGTTTCTGGGTTTTGGGACCGGGGGTTTTAATATAATTTCCTGCCCTCTTTCCTCGAGAGCCCTTTCCTCCTGGCCTTTTAAGGCCAGAGCTAATTTTTTCGCGGAGCCTCGCTCCCCCCCTCTTTCTGAGGGTCCTCCAGATGTCTGCTGCATCTTTTGGTTTTCCTGGCATTTCGTTTGCATAGAAATACCTTCTAGCATTATTCTTGCTGGAGACAACGGCTTTAATGCTGTCTCATCCTTTTTAGTGGCTAAGAAATATAAATGTCTGTTTATCTCCTGGCAAAACCCCACTTCGAATAGCAGGCACGTTTCTGCCAGTGGGTAGTTTAGCCTTGCCCATAGCAATAATTGTTTTAATTCTTTCTTTGGAATTCCTTCTGTGTGTATGCTTGTGTCACGCCTTGTAAGGCGGACAAAATTTCCTGTTGTTCCTGGGAAAGTGTGCCCCCATGTTCTTATTTCTGGGCCTTCTTATCAAATCTATCGTCAGGGCAGTCCGGAGGTCTCGGTCTCTGTCCAGCAGATCACGAGAGGTGGTCCCAGAGGCGCCTTCTGGTTCTGGTCCGGGCTGTTCTGCTACGAATTGTCTTCGGCAGAAGCTGAGAGATGGAATTCTCAGTGACTGCTGTTTTTTGCAGACTCTTTTGGCTGTTTTTTTTCTTCTCCTCTTCTCTTTTTTTTTTTTTCTTTTTTCAGGCTTCTCTCCTCAGGAGTTATCAGTGCTCTCCTGGGACCTCGTCTAAGATCGGAGCTGCTCCCTTTGCTCTTCTGCTCTTCAGGGCTTTGGGGCTGCTCCCCCCCCCGAAAGGTTTTGTGGTGGTTCGAGCTCATCCAGTGGACGCCAGTTGTCCGGTTTACGGCTGTTTGAAGGGCCTGGAAAGGCCCGGAGTGGCCTTGGAACAGCCCGCGTATCAAAGGACGAGAAGAGGCTTCAGTTCTTCTTTCGGTCTCTGTGTTTATTAATTGTTTATCTAAAAGATTTTCTTTCGGCCCGACAGAGGTCTGCTCAGCAGCCAGCCATGAGCACACTGTCTCGCCCTCCGGACAGTCACCTATCTTTATACCCATTGTTACGTGTACAATATTTATCATTTTTCCCCAATACCTTTTATTCTTATTGCCCGGTGCACTTTTAGTAATGACCAATCCGAAAGTGCCACCATCACCACAGAAGATGGAGGAGAAGAAGAAGAAGAAGAAGAAGAAGGACAGGACACGCCCCAATTCCTCCATCTTACTTCTCTAAACCCCCCTGTACATAAATCCTAAACCCTGTGTCTCACCCTCTAATTAACTAATCCCTTCACCATTCACCCCGGTGAAACCCTCCTATCCTCATACAGGTGTCGTCTCCCGTGTAGGATCAAAGTCCAGCCACCAGACACTTCTGGCAACATTCCAGGACTCCCGAGCCCCCCAAGGGTGGTCTCGGTGGCTCGGCACCTCAGTCCTGAGGTGCTGAGATCCCACAACTGGGGACCAGGAAAATGCAGGGGATCCCTGGTGAGTTTGGGCTGCGTAGCAGCTGATGCCCAATGCCTTCCTGCAGAGGCTGGGGAGAAGCTGCAGCCAGGCCAGGCTGGGAAACAGCCCTGCAGGGCGTGGAAGCAGCAGCGGGGCAGCGAGACTGCCATGGATCCCTTCCCGCTGTTCCAGGCACGGCGTGTCCAGATGTGCAGCCAGAGCCCTCGGCTGCTGAGCCCCAGGACAAGGCTGAGGGAAATGCTCTCACCATTCCCTTTGGGCAGTTCTGTCACCATTCGTTCCAGGATATTGTTTAGCTCATGGGGCTTCTTGTGTCCTGGGGTTTTGTTCTTCCCTCTCAGAGGACCTTAACAGAAAGTAGTTCCATTTCCTAGGAATGGATGCCACAAAAGCAGGGCTCAGCCTGTGGGGTCAGCAGGGACAACACTACTCACCCCAGCGATTGGAGCCCGGCTTCTCTCTAGGAATCAGCAGAGGGGCAGGAAAAGTTCTCCCTGCAGACACATCTGTAACACAACAGCCACAGTAGCTTGTGTAACCTGGTTGCTGTGAAGTTGTAAACAATTATTACTGTGTAGGACAGTGAGAACATACCTGAAGGAGGCTCCAAAGGCTTCAAAACTTTATTCAACCAGTCTAAAGGAGAAGCCTTTGCAGCAACCTCATCTAGAATGGAGCACAGATGAGAACATTTTTCAGGGTGTGTAAGGAACCCCTTCTGCCTTTGGGAACTGGGCACTGCAAGGGGGTTGGTTAAGGCTATGGGAGCCAGGACTGAATGGACAAGGTAAAACAGCACAAAGGCCTCAGGAGCTCTGGGCAGGCTCCTGGTCACTCTGCACCCTCTTTCCATGCCCTGTGCAACATCCATGGTGGGGCGGCTGAAGCAACCCCGAGCCCTGGGAGCTCTCACTTCCACAGCTGCAACTTTAGCTAAATCCCTGGGGAAAACTGCAGCAGGCAGTGCCACAGCTATCCCCCTGTCCCCCTCCATCCCACCTGCCCTTTCTCCCTCCCTTTCTACCTACTTCTGTCCCTCCAACTGTCTTTGCCCGGGGACAAATGCCCCAGCACACGGGCACATGACCAGGCCCTCTCAGGACACACTGGAGCCTTGATCTCCCCCTCTGCCCTTTCCCCACCATGGGCACCCCGTGCAGCCGCTCCCAGGTTTCAGGACGTCTCTCCCACAGAGGAAGCCCAGCAGGACAGCTCAGTACCCAAGTGCCCTGAGCCTGCTCGGGATAATTCCTCTGGGCTGTGCCCATCTTGTCCGGGCTGTGCCCGCAGTGCCAAGCAGCAGAGAGGGCAGCTCAAGACTCAGCTGGGCTCAGGCCTAGAGGCACAGCAATTACCTCCTGTGACTGTGCCTGGCATCGCCTCCCTTCCTGCAGAAGCGGCTGTCAATGAGCCACTGCTTCCTCCAGGAAATGCTTCTTTCTGCACAGCCTCTCCATCTGCTTCTGGAGAAAAGAGAGAGCTGGATCAGATTGGGCTGTTCCCCATTGGAGAGGTGGCATCTTCAGGAGGCAATGCCTCTCAAAGACATGGTTAAGCTTCAGGAAATCCCTTTCAACTTTTTGGGTAGGGCAGGGCTCTCCCTTCTCCATATAGATGCCCCTTCTGATTTGCCTGGAGATGGGAAGTTGCAGGGCATCTCATGCCTGTGGTGCGGTTTGGTCTGCCTGTCAGCTGATGCCCAATGCCTTCCCGCAGAGGCTGGGGAGAAGCTGCAGCCAGGCCAGGCTGGGAAACTGCCCTGCAGGGCATGGAAGCAGCAGCGGGGCAGTGAGGCTGCCACGGATCCCTTCCTGCTGGGCCGGGCTCGGCAAGTCCAGATGTGCCGCCAAAGCCTCGGCTGCTGAGCCCCAGGTGAAGGCTGAAGGAAAGCACCCACCTTGTCCTGCCTGCTGCATTTCCTTCAGCATTTCCCTCATGTGTTCTGATGGCTCATGGGGTTTCTTCTGTCCTGTAGCTTTGTTCTTTCCCCTTGGAGGACCTTAGAGCAGCACAGTTCCATTTCCCATGAATGGATGCCAAAAAAGCAGGGCTCAGCCTGTGGGGTCAGCAGGGACACACTACTCACCCCTGCGACGGCAGCCTGGCTTCTGTGTAGGAATGATCACAGGGACAGGAAAAGGCCTCCCTGCAGACACATCTGTAACACATCAGCCACAGAAGCTTCTGCCATCTCTGCTCAGCTGCACGGGCACCACTGAGCCGCAGGAGCGGTGAGGGGATCGTGCAGGGCGAGGGCACACACATGCATGGCAATGTCCTGGCACCTGCAGCGATGCCCCCCTGGCCGGGCTTTGGGCTCTATGCTGGCAGCTCTCCCAGGGGAAAGGCCTTGACCTACCCTCACCATCTCCCTGAGGCTCAGTCCTGGATGTGGTTTGGGAAGCCAGATCACCTTCACCAACAGGTTCAGCTGCAAAGAAAGGCAGGACAGAACATCACCCGTGGCACTGTAGCAGATCCTCAGGCTGCAGGCAAGGCTCAGCCCTGGGGCACAGCCCTGGGCCTGGCCCCTCCCCATTCTGCTCTTCTCTGTGACTGCACAGAGCACACAGAAGGACACAGTGGCATTGCACATGGGAGGAGGATGGACAGCTAAATGCTCCTTCCTCCCACTGACAGCGATCCTGTGGGATCCCTCAGTGCTCCAGAAAGGAGCGGGGCAAGGCTTACAGAATTCTTCAGCCCTGACTTAAGGTTAACAAAAATTGCCGTTGGGTGAGCTCTTTGCACATGGACACTGATAGTTTTGCCAGTAAAAAGGGGAAATTGAGAACTTGCCTCTGGCATTCACCAAGACATTCAAAGTGTCATTCACCTGGACTTCCAAATCTTCCAAGGAGTGATCCAAATCTAGAATGGAACAAAGACCTGAACCATTTCATTTGTGTGTTGGGATCCCCTTCTACCTTTGGGAACAGGGCAATGCAAGGGGGTTGGTTAAGGCTGCGGGAGCCAGGTGTGAATGGACAAGGCCAAACTGCACAGGGGCCTGGGGAGCTCTGGGCTGGCTCCTGGTCACTCTGCACCCTCTTTGCAGGCCCTGGGACACATCCCTGGAGAGGAAACTGGGGCTGCCCAGGACCGTGGGGTCTCTCTCCCTCCCCCAGAGGAAACCCTCCCTAAAGGCCTGGGGAAAACCATCCCCAGCGCTTCCCGGGGAGCAGGGAGCGCTGTCCCGGGAAAGGGGAGCCAGGCTGCCGGCTCACCTGCCCGCCACCCTTGCAGCGGAGCAGCCTGGGCAGCCCTGGCAGGCAGGGCCACCGCCAGGAGAAGCAGGAGGAAGAGGCGCAGAGCAAGGGCCATCCCCTGGGGCATTCTGGGGCTCTCCCTGCCTGGGCAGCGCAGGGCTGGGCTGTGTTCTCCGGCCTCTCCCGCAGCCCCTCAGCTCTGGCTGCACTCGCTCTTTGCATGTACAGCCCTGGAGCGCACACAAGAGCAGGAATTCAGCCGTGGCTGCTTCCGCAGAACAGCCCAGGTACCTGCAGCCACCCCCACCTGGGCTGGGCCTGCTGTCCCTGCTCAGCCCAGCACCGTGTGTGCAGCACTCCATGCAACATCCCCAGCTTCTAGCCCTTCTCCTACAGTTTGTCTGCAAATTCATCAAGAGAATGCAGGAGGAAGAGACCATCGCCATGGGCACTGGGCTCAGACCCTACTCTCCCATCTTCCAAACCAAGCCCAGCACGGCCCTCCTGTGTATGCTTGTAGAGGAAAATTTTTACTATCCAAACCAAGTAAGCAGCCTGTGGGCAGGGTTTGATCCTCCCAGGAATTGCTTGGCCTCCCAAGCCACGCATGCTGCTTGCTGTGAGCGTTTGGGGCCACATGGCAGTGGGCTGGGAAGGGAAGCACTTCTCTGGGGAAGCTGGGAGCATTGCTCCCTCTGGCAGCTTTCCAAGTCTCCCTGTGCCTTCTCCAGGTGCCCACCATGCTGAGGTTCATCCACCAGTGGCTCCTGGCCAATGACTGTGCTGAGCACAGGCTGCAAGAGGCCCTGCTGGATCTCGCTGAAGCACAGCCAGATGACGCAGTGATGATGCTCCTGCGTGTGGCCCCATCCTGTGACAGGTCTGGGGCCCACCTGCCCACAGGGCTCAGGCCTCCCCAGCCCATCACCCTGCACAGCCTGCCCCAGGTGTCTGACCAACAGAGACTTCCAGGGCCTTCTGGATGCTGCCTTTCCCAGCCCTGGCACGTCAGCCCCTGAGCCTACTGCCGTGCTCCCTTCCTGCCCCTCAGGGCTCTGTCCCCACTGGGCTGGGCTGCCTGGCTGCTGCTGGCAGGGGGCCAGTGGGCAGAGGCAGAACTGGCAGCCAGCTCAGCTCCCCCCGGTGCTGTGTCTGAGACACCCCTGAGACACAGCTCTGACCCCACAGAGCTGCCATGGCCATGTGGAAGACCATCACGGGCTCAGCCAGGACTGCGGAGCTGGTGCAGGTGATCCTCCTGAATGTGCTGGGGAGCTGGCCAGAGCACAGCTCTGCACCTCTGATGGGGATGAAACGGGTGTCTTTGTCCTGGCTGTGAGTTTCTGACACTGGCCTTTGCTGGCCCGAGGCTGCCTCTCCAGCAGCTCTCCATCCTCCTTCCCCACTGCATCTCCCTGCCTCAGGCCCCTGGGCCTGAAACGTCGCCCAGGGGCAGCATCAGGCCCACCAGGCCCCGTGCTCCCCTGCCAAGGTCTCTCCGGGCCTCTCCCTGCCACGCTCGCGCCCTGCCACACACACACCTTGGCACTGAGCGCTGTCTCGGGGGGCTTTGTCCTTTGCAGGCAACCGTGGTGATGTGGAAGATCCCCCAGGTGCCCTGTCTGCCACGGATATTAAAGGTGTATTTCCCTCGGCTGTTTGTGCATCTCCTCTTCCAAGTGTTCTTCAGCACTCTGGATATGCCAGAGGAGGTCGATACATTCTGGAAGGCATGCCAGGAAGAGCACGGCCTTGCCACCAGCCCCAACAGGTGCTCCATCCCACTCCTCCTGTCCCTGCCACGTGGCCTGCCAAAGAGCCAGTGCTGCCAGGGTGACCTGGGCTTTGCTGTGCACACAGGTTTGCACTGCAGACCCTGAAGTCCCTGCTCTGCCTTCTCCGCTGTGAGGATGTGGTGGTGGCAATGGAACGCAGGTGTGGCTGGGACACGCTGCTCTGTCTTAACACCTACCACTTTGCCGTGGCTCTGCTTGCCAGGTGAGACCCCCTTCTCCCCACTGCCTCTGACATTTGTGCTCTGTGCCCAGGTGCCCCACTAAGTGCCCGTGGTAATGGGCAGGAGGGCCTTGTCCCTGAGGGACGGCCAAGCAGACTGGAAAAGCCTGGGAGAGGAGGCTGCCCACGAGCAAGCAACTCCCAAATGGCCCAGGTCCCCTTGCTGCAAGGCTGCTGGGGGAAGATGACAACTAGGTGAGCCACTCCTGGGAGAGGTTTGCCCCACTGGCTCAGGGCTCTTGTTTCCTTTTCCTCTCGTCAGGATACTTTGCCATTCAGCCATACACTTTTGTTCCGTGGTTGCATTCTACCTGCTCGCCATGCTCGGTGAAGAGATGCCATACTGGGATTTCCCTGCCCTGGCATTCCTTGTGGAGGTGAGCCTCAAGGCCAGCGCTGCCCGGCTGAGCTGCCTCCCAGCTCGCTGCCCTCTCGCAGCCACAGCTGCCAGGACGGTGCCCGTGCCCTGTGCTGCTGCCTGGGCCCGGCCCTGTGCGCTGCTGGGCTCCTGCCGGCCGGCTCCCTGTCACTGCCCTGTGCCTTTCAGGTCCTTGAGTGCCTGGACTTGAGGGAATGCAGTGACAGTGTTCTGGAGATCCTGGCACAGAACCTGCAGAGCGAGCACATGGCCAGGCGTTACTTGGCACTCCGAGGCCTCGTAGTGCTGGGCAAGAATCCCTTGATGGTGAGAAGGAGGCAGTGGCTGAAGTCGTGCAGGCAGCGTGGGGCTGGGCAACGCAGTCGCTTGGCCTTGCCTGGGCTTCGGGCGCTGGGGTAGCTGCTCCCAGCTCTCCTGCCTCCCGCTTCAGCTGCCCCAGTGCTTCGGGACACGCCTTTGGCCTCTGGGCCCTGCAGCAGCAGGGTGGCCTTTCATAAACTTGTGTTCCACACGGGCTGAAAAAATGTGGAGCGTGACTGAAAGTCTTGTCGAGTTCCTGTAGGATGCAGATGGAGAGAGAGTTAGCATGACAGTCATGCTACTCAGCTTTATCATCTTGGACAATGACATGCTGATGCCCAGCCCCATCACACTGCAGCTGCTGGAGGCGCTAACTGCCACTCTTTGACCACATAAGGCTCACTGCTCCCATCCACTGCCACTGGGTGCTGTCCGGACACTTAGTGCCCTGTGAATTTGCAGGCCTGTGCCAGGCTGAGCCCTGTGCAGCCGATGCTGAGGTCTTTATTTCTTCCTTCCATACAGAACCACAGCCAGGTGCAGCTGCTCTCCATACTGCTCTTCCGAACACTGGTGACTCTTCCAGAAAGGGAAAAGGAAAAAAAGTCCCTGAAGACACCTCTTTGCCAGAGCCTGCTGCCCCTCTTTTTCCACTGCCATGATGAGAAGCGGCTTGTGGCACAGGTGAGGACCCGTGGGCTGCTGCTGTTCCCCTGGCAGGGGGCTCGGCTGCCTCCTGCTCTGGCACCTGCCGAGCTGCAGCCTCCTCCAGGCCTTGGCACAGGGACGCAGGTCCTGCACCCTGCGCTGTGGGGCCATCTCCAAGTCTCTGCTGCTCCCCAGGCTTCTCAGGAAACGCTGCTTTCTGTGGCCGAGTTCTTAAAAAAAAGGGATCTTGAAAGACTGGTGAAGAGGCAGAATCTGTGGAAGTTCAGCGAGTGCCTGGTAAGGAGGGCCTGCAAGCCCCAGCGTCAGCCCGGAGAAGCCCCCTGAGCGCAGTGCTCAGTGTGCAGGGCGGGTAGCTGTGCCCCTGCCCGGTGCTGCACCCAGAGGCCGCGTGGTCTCTTCTCCTAGCTCACGATGGAGCCCCGGCCCGGCGGGGCTGCGGGGCGGCACCGCGGCTCCCCGGGCAGCAGCCGGCCCTCTGCCCTCTCCCCTCGGGAGCAGCAGCCGGCCGCCGCTGGCCGCGCCTCAGGGCTGTGCGGGCAGGGGAGGCCGGGGCTGGGCGCAGGCAGCGCCCGGCCCAGGGGCTGAGCCCGCGCCAACCCTTCCCTCCTGCCGTTCTCTGCAGCTGGCAGAGGACAGGAGCAGAGCGGCCGAGCACCTGCACCGGGCCCTGCCCTACCTGCAGAGCCCACAGGAGCCCCTGCGAGCGGCAGCCATCAGATTCATGGGTAAGCCACGAGCCCGGGCTCCCTCCCCGGCCCGGCCCGCCGCAGCTCAGCCCCGGCCCCGCCTGCTGCCCCGGCAGCGCCAGCCGGGCCCGGCGCCGTGGAGCCCCGCCTGGCCCGGGCATTGCTGCTGCCGCCCTCTGGCAGCCGTGCCTGGGGCGGCAGCGTGCGGCAAGGGCCGGGCTGAGCCCTGCCGGGCCAGCAGCCCGTGTGGCCACAGCGCCGGCAGCGCCGCTGGCAGGGAGCTGTGCAGCTGGGGCCGTGACAGGCTCTGTGTTCACAGGCATGGCCGGGCGGCACCTGAGGGGGAAGAAGGAAGAGCTCCGGCTCATCTGCAACGGTGAGTGAGGGCAGCGGGCTGGCAGCGGGGGCTGCCGGGGGAGCTGCAAGCCCTGCCCCGGCTGCGGAGGGCTCTGCTCCCTGTGCGGATGAGGGGCAGCGTGGGCAGAGCACACAGAGATTTCAGGGCCACCTGGGCGATTCGTGGCCAGCAGCTTCGGGCTGCTCCCGTTGGTCCCTGCTCCCTCCTGGCCATGGCTAGAGCCGGCTGGGATGGCCCGGGCAGGGGGATCTCCTCGGCTCCTCGCAGATCCGGGATCTGACCATGGCTCTGTTCCTTTCTCTTTCAGCCCTTGAACACCTGACAGAGGACACCAGCAGTGCGGTGTCAGACGTGGCACGTCAAACATTGTATGTCCTCCAGGCACTGCAGAGTGAGCGATATTCCATCTTCCAGAGGGTGCAAGATCATCTCCGCTGGGCATGGAGGACACGGCCTCGTCTGTCGGGGCTCAGCTGGCTGCGCTGCTGGAGCTCTGCAGAGAGCTGATGCCTCTGTCTGCTGAGGCCACCTTAGCCAGCAGGAATTTTCCATTTCTTTAAGATTGTTCTTTTCTTCTTCTTGTTTTTCCTTTAGTATATAAATATAGAGTGTGTTATAATATACAGACTCCCAGGAGCTTTCTTCTGCTGCCAGGGTCTGCAGGGCATAGCGGAAGAGGAGGAGAAGGGTGCCTGGGCTCAGCAAGATGCCCAGGCGTGCAGTGTTGCAGGGGAAATGGCCAGAAGCCCCTTGGCCTGTGGTGGTTCTGCTGAAGCCTTTGTGCTGGTGACAGAGCGGGTGGGCAAGGGCGGGAGCTGTGGGGATCCCTGCCAGAGCAGTGCCTGGAGATGGCCACAAGCCCTGTGCCAGGCAGGAAGCGCCATCCGTGTCCTCCTGCCCGTGTGCTGCTGGCTGCCTTGCTGAGGGCTCCCAGGTGCCTCTGGATGGGGCTGCTCTGGAGCTGCTGTGGGGCTGCGGCGCTGCAGCTTGGCCGGGCTGGGGCAGCCCCTGAGGGGCTGGGGCGCTGGCAAGCCCTGGGCAATGGGCTGTCAGAGGCCACAAGCAGCCCCCCGGCAGTTGCCCACCTTGTTACTGCCAGAGTTGACTTGCAAGAGGGACCCTGGGCACTGTGGAACTAACAGCATCGGTGTTGTTGGAAACCCAAATGCAGGGAAATCTCAGAGCTTTGGTCTTGTCAGCAAAGCTTAGAATTAAAGACAGGATTTGATCGGAGACCTTGGAAAGGGCTTCCAAACTTAGGTGCTAGAAGCGAGAATGTGCATTTCTAGTTTATTATAGCAGAGACACGGGGAGGAAGGTTGAAGTGGAGGAAAGTTTAGAGTTTTAGGGCTGAAGATCTAGAAAAAAAAAAGTAGTTACAATGGTAAACAAGAAGCTTAGGATGCAGTGCTGTAGGTTTGTGTGTAAATAACATGATTGGCTAAGGAAGCTTACACTGTAGCATGAGTCCATAAGATGAAATATTGAAGGACTGGCGCAAAACATCAATATCCTGGTTGGCAGTGTCTTCTTGGCCAAGAAATCCTTCAAAGCTCTTCTAACTACAAGTCTTGCAGCCTTGTGAGCCATGCAGTGCAGATGTGAGCCAAACTCACCATTCCTTTTCATGTAGAAGAGAAGAAAAGGCAATGGCATCATCTAAAACACTCAGAGGTCTGTTCTCTAGCTCGTTCCAAACCCCCTCGAATCCCCCAAAGTGGGATTTAGCTACAAAGAGATGACAGGGACTCTTAGTGCTTGCTCTTTGGCTCCACAGCAGCTGCTTTAGAATCTTTCACATAAGCCTGAGTAGTCATGTGCCAGAAATGGATCATTTGGAGAAACTTTCCCAACTGACTTGCATGGAGGTTTCTTTGAAGGGTATTTGAGGAGAAAGGTTCCCAGCAGAGGTCTGGGCTTTGGCCCAGCTGTGTCCACTGCTGATTGTGAAGTGTGCCATCAGCTGCAGGGCTTTCTGGGCTAAAAATATCATCAAGTCCCTTGGACTTGCTCTTTTAGGGCTCTAAGAGCTGGACCCACTTTCAGTGCAAATTTGGAGACCTCATCTGTGGGTGGATGGACCACTGAGGATTTTCCCAATTGCTGGGAATGGTTCTCCAGGTCCCTTGTGTAAAACAGGGCTCCCCAGCACCTGCGCATCTGCAAGATGATAAACAATTGTCTTGGTTTGAAGAGAGAGGTGTCTGCTAATGAAGGCAGAAGGCTTCTCTGAAATGGAAAATGTAAATCTCCTCCCTTCAAATGATTCTAATTTAGAAATTCAAATGCTCTCAGGGAAAGATATGGGGATAGAGACTGAGGCCCACGAGCAGGGCAGCGTTTGCTGATGGTCTGAGCCCTTTCCTAAAGATACCTGTGGCGGCAGTCTTAGACACCTGGGGCCAGGCATTCCTTCCAAGCTGGGCCACTTTGGCTGGGCTGGGGGCAGCCCCAGGACAAAAACCAGTCATTATCATGGAGCAGAGACCCCTGAAAGCGCCCAAGGTGGCCTGGGGGAAGAGGAGGAAGAAGGCCCTGGAGCTGCCCCAGCACATCAAACCAAAGGGTGGTGCCGTTTGAGCTGCCACAGGAGGGTGAGTGGCAGAGCGGGCCCACAGGGTTGGTGCCCGCAGCCAACTTGGCACCATCCATCCCATCCCATTTTATCCCATCCCACCCAATCTCATCCCATGCCCACGGACAGGACGGAAGAGGGGCCGGGCAGACACCCCGCCAGCGTGCTCCATCCCCTGGGGCATCCCAGGGCTGTCCCTGCCTGGGAGCGCAGGGCTGGGCTGTGTTCTCCGGCCTCTCCCGCAGCCCCTCAGCTCTGGCTGCGCTCGCTCTTTGCCAGGTGCAGCTCTGCAGCGCACACAGGAGCAGGACCCCGCCCGTGGCCTCTTCCGCAGAACAGCCCAGGTACCTGCAGCCATCCCCACCTGGGCTGGGCCTGCTGGCACCGCGCTTGGAGCATTCCCTGCAACATCCCTGGCTTCTTGCCCTTCTCCTACAGCTGGTCTGCCAATTCATCAAGAAAATTCGGGCGGAAGAGACCAGCACCATGGGCACTGGGCTCAGAGCATATTCCCACATCTTCCAAACCAAGACCACTGCTTGTGGTGTCACTGGGCCTCATGAAAACAAAGATCTGTTTTGATACTATGGGGGCTTATGGAACCAAGGGACAATTGTGGTGCTGCAGGGCACCAAGGAGGTCTGGTTGGCTTGGCCTGACTGGTCCAGCTGACCTTGCATGTTGAAGGTTGCTTCTCATCTGCCCTTAAAACTCGAGTTCCGTGCTTTCCTTCCTGTGGGAAAGAACTCTCCTTTTCCTCCAGGTGTTCATGGCCAAAATTAGATTTTACCTCTATATTTGATTAAATCCAAAGATTCTTTCTATATAAAACCTGCCAGAACAGACTCCTCTGGATGGCCTTGGCGTCTTGGGGGCCACCTCTCATCTGCCTTCAAAACACTGGAGGGATGTGCTTTTCTTTCCATTGAAAAAAACATCTTTCAATGCAGGCATCTCTGGCCAAAACTGGGAATCTGTCTCCAAACTTCCTTATATCCAAGGATAGGTCCCAGACAAAAGCTGCCAGGACTGTCTAGGTTCCCTTGGCTTCTTGAGGGCCAGCTCTCACCTGCCTGTGAAATACTTGGGCTCTGTACTTTCCTTCCTATGGAAAAGAAGTGTCCTTCTTGTCCAGGTGCTCATGGAAAAAACTAGGATTTGGCGTCCCAAACTCTGTCTATCCAAGGATTGCTCCCAGACAAAAGCTCTGAAGACAAACAGGTCTGGCTGGCCTTGGCCTCCTTGAGGCTGCCTCTGATCGGCCTTCAAAACTCTGGGGCTCTGTGGTTTCCTTCCTGTAGAAAAGAACCTTCCTTATTGTCCAGGCACCTCAGTGCATCATGGCCTCAAGCACACGAGCACTGTAAAGGGACAGAGGAGCTCTGTGCTCAGTGGGGTGGAGACTGAGGACAGCAGAGGAGAGCCCTGGGAGGGATTGAAGGGAGGTTTCAGAGATGGTGGATCTTTTTAATGTAATAGTAAACAGGCAGAAAAATGGAAAAACTTAATGTAAATTGCCACTGAGGAGGTCGGGGCTGGACAGAAGGACAAAGGAATTTCCCTCCCAGGGCAGGGCTGGGGTGCAAAATAGCCCCTAGAAGGAGCCTGGGTCAGCCCTGGGCTTTGTGTGGGCAGGCAGGGGGCAGAGCTGTCAGCAAAGGAAGGGCCCAGCCAGTTGGGGCAGCTGGGGGATGCCGACAGCCTGCAGGGACAGAGGTGCAGGGCAGGGACACCGTGGGACAACCTGGGCTGCACAGGGCACAGGGATGGGCAGCAGCTGCAAGACAGCCCTGCCAGAGCCACCTTGGGCAGCACTTTGGCCATGGCTGCTGGGCCTGGGCCTGAGGCAGGAGCAGGAGACAAGTGACCCTTGCAGGCCTGGGGCCTCATTGCCTCCTTGTCCCTGCTCAGCAGCCTGGCAGGGGCCGCCCCATGCTCCTGCCCTTGCCATTGCACATCCCCACATGCCAGTGCCCATCCCGGGAAGAGCCCTGAGCAAGGAGGGAGGGACAGGATCTGCCTGGCCAGGGGCTGGGGCTCAGGCCTTGGCCCTTTTCATTCCTCAAACACATCCAGGTTTGCTCAGCACCAGAGACACCTTTGCCTTCTTTGTCCCCAGCTGTCATCACTGCCTCCAGTGTTCTGCACTAACTGGAACTTGGGGACACTTTCTCAGTCGCGTTCCTCAGTGGGAACCATTAAAACTTCAGGAAACTTCAGACTTTTAATTTGAATTTGAGTTCTTGAGAAGTTTTTTGAGCACTCTCTCAGGGACTGAGTCTGATGTAAACAACACCAAATCCCCAAGAGGCTCATTAAAGGCCTTGTGCTGTGTCTGTGCTACTGAGCTTTAAAGGAACAGCTCTTGCCAGGGCCAGCTCCTCTCCCAGCCCAGCAGGGCTGAGGGCTCTGCCTGCAGGCACTGAGGGGACAGGAGCCAGGCAGAGACAGGCTGAAGGCAATCAGGATTGGGAAGACATTGAGCTGAGACTTCACTTGGGGAAAGATCTTCACAGCCCTGTGCATGGTGAGTGTGTGGGTGCAGGGCAATGTCCCCTGTGCTCCTGGAGGGATCTCCTGGAGCCAGCACACCCCACAGCCTGGGGGATGTGTCAGGAGGACTCTCCCAGTTTCTCTGTGGCACAGGAGCAGGAGGAGGAGGATGTGCTGCAGAGCGGGGCTGCCCTGGGCACCATCAGAGGGACAGGGCAGGATGGCTCCTGCTGCCAGGGATGGCTCAGGGGCTGAAGCTGGGGCTGCAGCCAGGGCTGCCCAGGGCTGTCCTGCAGAGCAGCTCCTGCAGCCCTCAGGGCTCTTGGCCAGCCCAGGGCATGTGCCACCTGCCAGGGGCAGCTCTCAGCCTGCCTGGCAGCTCCCCATGGACGCTGCAGGGGAGAAGTTGGAGGTGGAAGGAGCCACCCCCATCAGGGCAGATTCCTCCTGCTCTGGAGATGGTGCTGCATGGCCAGGGCTGCTCTCAGCTTTCTCCTAAAGGGAAGGGAAAGGGGCTGTCAGCTTTGGCTGTGTCACTGAGACTCCTTCACTGTCATCCTGGTCATCAGCAGATGGGCTTCAGATCTCCCTCAAAAGTGCCTCCTCAGCCTCCTTTTCCCTACAGACAGCAGCAGCAGCACCTTGGCTTGCAGCATCTCTGTTTGTCTGGCCTGCCCTTAAGGCCCTGCTGCCAGGGAGATGCCCCTGGGCAGTGCCCTGTGCTGGGAGGGGTCTGCAGGGCAGAGCTGAGCCCCCAGGGCTGGGCTGGGCTCTGGCAGCACTGGCAGGGACAAGGCTTGGGTAAAGAGAAACTGCTCCCAGTAGGCACAACTCCAGGCAGCAGAGTGCCAGACCAATCCTTGGCATCCCTCCCTGTCCAGCTGCTTAGGGAAAGAGAGAAGGGCTTAGATAAATTGACTTTTAAACTGGAGTCTTTAAAAACTCGACTTATTTTTTCAAGCTCAGTTTATGTTGGATCACCCTGAACTACAGGGAGGTGGAATGGGCAAAGTGCACCTGTGTGGGGACCAGCAGGTCTGACTGCAATGGGGCTGAGGGAGCCCTGTTTTCCCTTTGGGCTTCCCCAGGGTTCAGGCTGAGAGCAGTGCATAAGGTGAATCAGTAACTCAGGAGCATAAACCCAAGCTCAAGAATAAACATATTGAGTGAAGTTTCCCCACAGGTAGAGAAGTAGTTTTGAGGGAATTCCTAAAATAACCCTATAGGGTTGATTCCAAGAGCTTGGTCTCAGCTTTTCAATGTCTTGTTTCTACACTCCACAATGCCCAGAGTTAAGGAATGTCCAACAGCAGCTCCATCAGGCACTTCCTCCTACTGGCATTGGCAGACACGCGGCAGCTGCAGCTCCTGCACTTCTGCCTCTTGCTGGGCATCTCCCTGGCTGCCCTCCTGGGCAACGGCCTCATCATCAGCGCCGTAGCCTGCGGCCACCACCTGCACACGCCCATGTTCTTCTTCCTGCTCAACCTGGCCCTCAGCGACCTGGGCTCCATCTGCACCACTGTCCCCAAAGCCATGCACAATTCCCTCTGGGACACCAGGGACATCTCCTACTCAGGATGTGCTGCACAGGTTTTCTTCTTTCTTTTCTTTGTGGGAACAGAATTTTCCCTCCTGACCGTCATGTGCTACGACCGCTACGTGTCCATCTGCAAACCCCTGCACTACGAGACCCTCCTGGGCAGCAGAGCTTGTGCCCACATGGCAGCAGCTGCCTGGGCCAGTGGCTTTGTCTATGCTCTGCTGTATACAGCCAATACATTTTCCCTTCCCCTCTGCCATGGCAATGCCCTGGGCCAGTTCTTCTGTGATATCCCGCAGATCCTCAAGCTCTCCTGCTCACACTCCACCTTCCGAAATATTCGGATTTCATTGCTTGGGGTCTGTTTAAGTTTTGGTTGCTTTGTGTTCATTGTTTTCTCTTATGTGCAGATCTTCAGGGCTGTGCTGAGGACCCCCTCTGAGCAGGGACGGCACAAAGCCTTTTCCACCTGCCTCCCTCACCTAGCTGTTGTCTCCCTGTACCTCAGCAGTGCCTTTTTTGCCTACCTGAAGCCCCCCTCCATCTCCTCCCCACCCCTAGATCTGGCCCTGTCAGTTCTGTACTCGGTGGTGCCTCCAGTACTTAACCCCCTCATCTACAGCCTGAGGAACCAGGAGCTCAAGGCTGCAGTGTGGACACTGATGAGTGCACCATTTAGGAAACATTAAACTGGTTGCCCATTGCTGCATATCTCTTGAAATAAAAGTGATCTTTGATACTACTTGTTGGATTGGTTATGTTTTTTATTCTGTTTTCATTTTTTTTAAATTCTCCTTAAACCAAGGCCATTTTTTCTGCAATTTCTTATTTTGTTTCTCTAGTCTTCACTAGGGCCTCGGACTGTGTCAGTGAGGAGCTGGTCTCTTAGTGGCTTTAAAGGAGGTAAAGGATCTCCCAGCAGAGTTTTCACAGGAGATCCCCCTTTTGTTGCCTTCTCTGGAGCTGCAGCAGCAATGTCTGTGTGCAGAGCTGGGGGCAGATCAGTGCTGGCCCAGCAGCTGTGCCCAGCAGCAGCAGCACTTGGTGTTGCCAGTGCTGCTGCCGTGGCCCTGCCCCGCTGCCCTGGTGGCCCTGGTGTTGCTGCAGGGCCTGAGTGCTCTCGGGGCCGGGCACAGCCCTGGGGGTGGCAGTGCCGGGGCTGCAGCAGGGACAGGCCATGGGCACTGCTGGGGCAGCGCTGACGCCTCAGCCCAGGCCCTGGGGGCTCCAGGATCCTTGCCCAGGCTCTCTCAAGAACACACCCAGGCCAATGCTCAGCACAGAAAAGCCCCGTGAGCAGCCCCAGGCTGGCCGTGGGCAGGCTGGGGGCAAACAGCATGGCTGGGGCTCTGCAAGGGCCCTGGGGCAGAGGGGAAGGAGCAGCAGAGCAGGGGCTGATCCATCCCCAGTGCACTGGACAGCCCAGGGCAGCGTCCCAGAGCGTCCTGATGGAGCTGCCAACAACATCCCCCCTCTGCAGCCCTGGCCTCTCCCCCAGCTCACACAGGTGCCCCATCCTTGCAGGCACAGACACGGCAGCACTGGCTCAGCAGCCCCTGTTTGCATTGCACAGAGCAGGGGGAGCACCCCCATGCTGTTGGTGTGGGGACATGAACCTGAGGGAGCACAAATGCCATCAGCCCCTGGGGCCAGCAAGGGCTGGGGGACACCAGGGAAACCACTCAGCTTTGTCCTGGCCTCTGCAGTCAGCCAGAGAGTTTGTTCCCATCAGCTGGGAGTTTCCTGTCTGTATTTGTCCAGGTTTAGAGCAAATTTGGGGAAGAATCCCCCCAAAGGAGCTCCGGTGGGAAAAGCAGATCCAATCGGCCCCTCCCCCCAACTGGTCTGGGAGGAAAGAAAAATACCTCCTTGGAGAAAGGTGGAAAAAAACCCCCCTGTTTATTAAACAATAAGACCAAAACAGTATCAAAACAATGAGACCCCTTGCCACTCTAAAAGATATGACAAACTGAGAAAACCCCGGGGTCAAGCAGCAGCTCACTCAGTCTCTGATCAGTCTCTCAGTGCTTGAATTGTCGCAGGCCCGGGCCGGCCGGTGGGCCACAGCTGCAGCTGCCGGTGCTCTCCTGCGTGTTCAGTCCAGAGCAGTTCCAAGAGGTCCAAAGAAAAGGGAAAAAAACAGTCCAGGGAACTTCTTTGCCTCAGCTAGCTAACACTAACTAAAAAGCAAAAGAAGAGCTCTCTGTCCCGCTGTCTGTCCGCAGACAACACAGTCAGGAGCAGGAATGTGGAGGAGTGAGTGCAGTGTCTGAAAACAAACTGCGCGCTTCTTCTCTCTCCCCCTTCACTCTCTGTAACACTCTTAAAGGTACAAAACTTATTATTATTCAACATAAACAGAATGAGAAGATTGGGGATAAAAGCATCATATAGTCAACCCAGGACATTCCACCCCTTATCCCCATATCGTCTGCTTACTACTAAAACTAATATAAATTCTAACTCTACAAGTACATACATGATACATCCATTATACAACTATACACAGACAATGGTAATAACATTCAGGAAACAGTGATATTTATACAGGTTTTATCCAACAATCAGGTCTCCCTGAGGTACACATCGTGTTCTTCCATCTTTTTGCATTATCCAACATGTGCAACCTGGTCCCTGAGCAAAAACAACCCCACGAATGGGTTTGTCTGTATCTGAGGCAGGATTAATCCAAACTGTCTTCCCTAATAAACCTCTGACATGTACCACTGGGACTTTGTCTCCATCTACTCTCTGCAAAGGCTCAGATTGGGCAGGGCCCACTCGGTTAGTAGAGCCTCGGGTGTTAACTAACCAGGTGGCTTTTGCCAGATGCTGATCCCAGTTCTTGAAAGATCCCCCACCTAATGCTTTCAATGTGGTTTTTAACAGTCCATTGTACCTCTCCACTTTGCCTGCAGCTGGTGCATGGTAGGGGATATGGTACACCCACTCAATGCCATGTTCCCTAGCCCAGGTGTTGACAAGGCTGTTCTTGAAATGAGTCCCATTGTCTGACTCGATCCTCTCAGGGGTGCCATGTCTCCACAGAACTTGCTTTTCCAGGCCCAGGATGGTGTTCCGGGCTGTAGCATGAGACACAGGGTAGGTTTCCAACCATCCAGTGGTGGCCTCCACCATGGTCAGCACGTAGCGCTTGCCCTGACGTGTCTGGGGCAGTGTGATGTAGTCAATCTGCCAGGCCTCCCCATACTTGTACTTGGACCACCACCCACCATACCAGAGGGCTTCACTCGCTTGGCCTGCTTGATGGCAGCACACGTCTCACAGTCATGGATAACCTGTGAAATACTGTCCATGGTTAGATCCATCCCTCAGTCTCATGCCACTTATAGGTGGCATCTCTGCCCTGGTGGCCTGAGGCACCATGGGCCCATCGAGCTAAGAATAACTCTCCCTTATGTTCCCAATCTAGGTCTATTTTGGACACCCCTATCTTTGCAGCCTGGTCTACCTGCTCATTGTTTTGGTGCTCCTCATTAGCTCTACTCTTGGGTACATGGGCATCTACATGGCGGACCTTCACAGGCAGTTTCCCTACCCTGGTAGCAATGTCTTTCCACTCTTCAGCAGCCCAAATTGGCTTTCCTCTACGTTGCCAGTTAGCCTTTTTCCACCTCTCCAGCCATCCCCACAGAGCATTGGCTGCCATCCATGAACCAGTGTAGAGGTAGAGCCTTGGCCACTTCTCTCTCTCAGCAATGTCCAGGGCCAGCTGAACAGTTTTGAGTTCAGCAAGTTGGCTTGATCCACCTTCTCCTTCAGTGGCCTCTGCCACCTGCCGTGTGGGGCTCCATACAGCTGCTTTCCACTTTCGGTTCATTCCCACAATGCGGCACGAACCATCAGTAAAGAGAGCGTATCGTGTATCTTCTGCTGGCAGTTGGTTGTATGGTGGAGCTTCTTCAGCTCGTGTCACTTCTTGTTCCCCTTCATCAGAGAGACCAAAGTTTTCACCTTCTGGCCAGTTTGTAATTATTTCCAGAATCCCAGGGTGATTCAGTTTTCCAATATGGGCGCGCTGTGTGATAACAGCAATCCATTTGCTCCATGTAGCACTGGTGGCATGGTGAGTGGAAGGAACCTTGCCTTTGAACATCCACCCCAGTACTGGTAGTCAGGGTGCCAGGAGGAGTTGTGCTTCAGTGCCTATTACCTCTGAGGCAGCCTGGACTCCTTCATAGGCAGCCAAGATTTCTTTCTCTGTTGGAGTATAGTTGGCTTCAGACCCTCTGTAGCTTCGACTCCAAAATCCCAGTGGTCGACCCCGAGTCTCCTCAGGCACCTTCTGCCAAAGGCTCCAGGACAAGCCATGGTTCCCGGCTGCAGAGTAGAGCACATTCTTCACCTCTGGTCCTGTCCTGACTGGGCCAAGGGCTACTGCATGAGCAATCTCCTGCTTGATCTGTGCAAAGGCTTGTTGCTGCTCTGGGCCCCAGTGGAAAGTGTTCTTCTTGCGGGTGACCAGGTAGAGAGGGCTCACGATCTGACTGTATTCGGGAATATGCATCCTCCAAAAACCTATGGCGCCCAGGAAAGCTTGTGTCTCTTTCTTATTGGTGGGTGGAGACATTGCTGTGATCTTGTTGATGACATCAGTGGGAATCTGACGCCGTCCGTCTTGCCACTTCACTCCCAGAAACTGGATCTCTTGAGCAGGTCCCTTGACTTTGTTCTTCTTGATGGCGAAGCCAGCTTTTAGGAGAATCTGGATAATTTTCTCCCCTTTCTCTAACACCTCTGCTGCTGTCTTCCCCACACAATGATGTCATCAATATGCTGCAGATGTTCTGGAGCCTCACCCTTTTCCAGTGCAGCCTGAATCAGTCCATGGCAGATGGTGGGGCTGTGCTTCCACCCCTGGGGCAATTGGTTCCAGGTGTACTGCACGCCTCTCCAGGTGAAAGCAAACTGAGGCCTGCATTCTGCTGCCAGAGGAATGGAGAAAAATGCATTGGCAATGTCTATAGTGGCGTACCACCTTGTTGCCTTGGACTCCAGCTCGTACTGGAGTTCCAGCATGTCCGGCACAGCTGCGCTCAGGGGTGGAGTCACTTCATTCAATGCACGATAGTCCACAGTCAATCTCCATTCTCCTTCAGATTTTCGCACAGGCCAGATGGGGCTGTTGAAGGGTGCGTGGGTCTTGCTGACCACCCCTCGGCTCTCCAGCTCTCGGATCATCTTATGGATGGGGATCACAGCATCTCGATTCGTTCGGTACTGTCGGCGGTGCACTGTTGAGGTGGCAATTGGCACTCGTTGCTCTTCCACCTTCAGGAGACCTACTGCAGATGGGCTGTCTGACAGTCCAGGCAAGCTCTTCAACTGCTTGACACCCTCTGTCTCTACAGCAGCTATTCCAAATGCCCATCTGAGTCCCTTTGGGTCTTTGAAGTACCCACTTCGAAGGCAGTCCATGCCCAAAATACATGGGGCCTCTGGGCCAGTCACAATAGAGTGTTTCTTCCACTCATTTCCAGTCAGGCTCACCTCAGCTTCTACCAAAGTTAAATCCTGTGATCCCCCTGTCACACCAGCAATAGAAACAGACTCTGTCCCCACATGTCTTGATGGGATTAATGTGCATTGTGCACCAGTGTCAACCAAAGCTTTGTATTCTTGTGGTTCATATGTGCCAGGCCAAAGAATCCACACAGTCCAAAAAACACCGTTTTCCCCAGCCTCTACCTGGCTAGAGGCAGGGCCCCTCTAAGCCTGGTTATCCTTCTTTCCCTGGGCATATGTCTTGGAGGTTCCTTCAAGGGGATCAAAAATATTGTCATTATCATCATATGTGACAGTTCGGTTACTGGCCACTGGAGCTTCTTCCCTTTTGGAACTTCCTCTCTGAATCTTCAGTTGTCTCACCCGTTGTGCCAGAGCAGAGGTAGGTTGTCTATGCCATCTCCTCATGTCTTCTCCACAATCACGCAAATAGAACCACAGCTCAGCTCGTGGGATGTACCTTCTCTCGCCGTCTGGGGAACGTCTGCGTTGGGTACCAGAACCTCTGATCTGTACCGCCGAGATTTGGAGAAAGCTCTCTTTAATCTCCTCCCTCAGTTTCTTGTGACCCTCCTCTATCTTGTCCTCTAATTTTTGAAGACGTGTTTCCACCGCTGCGATTCTGGCATGTGTTGGGCCATTCACAGTGTCTGCATACGCTCGGAGCTTCTTTGCCATATCCAGCACAGTCTCCTCACCATCATCCTGCTTCATCATTGCTAAAGCAGAAGCATATTCTCGTGGCCCAAGTCGTACAAGTTTTCTCCACATCACAGATGTGCATGGTACCAAGTCTGGATTTACAATGTTTCCATCATCTGAGAAGACAATCTCAGCTACTGCCATTTCCCTCAGGCATTGAATCCCTTGTTCTATGGTTTTCCACTGGGTTTGCTGCATATAGAGGTTGTCTGAGCACAGGTATCTTTGTGCTACACTTCTTAGGACCCGTGCCCAGAGGCTGTGTGGATTAGCCCCCCTCATCATTCCTTGGTCAATAACAGGATCCTGTGACAGGGATCCCAAATGCCTGGCTTCAGTGCTGTCCAGAATTGCAGCCTCGCCTGCAGCATCCCAGAGACGGACCAGCCAACTAATTATGGATTCATCAGACCTTCGAGTGTAGTCCTTCCTTAGGCCACGAAGGTCCTTCAGGGAATAAGACTCAATATTTGCGTCTGATCTTGCACCTGCTGCTTTGACTCCTGATTTTACGTCAGGAGGCATTGAGGTTCCTTCTCCTGTATCACCATCATCATCATCATCCACTGGTCGATCAGTTTTTTCCGTGCATTTCCCACTTCTAGTACTGGTAGCAACAGCCATGGGTTTAGATGCTGGCTTAGGCTCACTGTCTGGTCTGGCTGCTGGCTCCGAGCCTGGGCTGTTGGCTACAGCTTGAGTGACTGGGATAGCTGATTTATCTCCCTGCCCCCCTGCCTCTGTCTGCTGCCTGACAGTATCTAACAGAGTCCGATAAGCATAGGCAGGGCCCAGGTTATTGCAATGAGCCTTTTCTCCTTAGAATCGTCATGGCACTTCTCTTTTAGGTATTTCCCCACCTCTGCTGCGTTCTGAATTTGTTCCCGTGGGAAATCCCAGTCTACAGGATCAGAAAATTCCTTCAGGGTTTGGCCTATATTTTCCCATTCTCCACCCCACTCAGGATTTTTCACGCCTGCATCTGCTTCTGGATCAGGGTCTCACCAGCTCCTCTGGATATCTCAGCCCTCATTCTAGAGAAGCTGCAGACCATATAGAGGAAACTTACCAAATTAAATACCAGAAAGATGGTCTCTTTAACATTCAGGGAAACTGAACATTCTCAAAAAGTGACATAACCGATCCAAAGGAGAAGAGGGAAAGGGAAGGCTGGAAAGTCTCATTCTTAGCTCCTCCTCTAACAGACTGAGTGTAGTTACTAATAAATTCCCAAAACATACCACTGGAATTGGGATGCAGGGTAGGATGAAGAAACCATAAACCATACATGCTGTAAACAGAGGTCAGTATCTTTTTGAACGCTTTATAAATCATTATCACCAAGGCCAGCACAACAGCTATTCCAATCCGTACCCCTCTACCGTAAAAATTACTTGTTAAGGACAATAATCCTAATGACCAGAAAGGTATTGAAACCTCAAAAAGGTCTAGAGCCCAGAGCCATACAGAGGCGTTCTCAACCAGAGACATCAGGGGTTCAAGCAGCATAGCTACTAACTGCTTTAACAACCACAGACACACAATTAATAGGGCTTTTTTCCACATTTTCCAGCCGCGCGTTGGGCGCCAATTCATGTATTTGTCTAGGTTTAGAGCAAATTTGGGGAAGAATCCCCCAAAGGAGCTCTGGTGGGAAAAGCAGATCCAATCGGCCCCTCCCCCCAACTGGTCCGGGAGGAAAGAAAAATACCTCCTTGGAGAAAGGTGGAAAAAAACCCCCTGTTTATTAAACAATAAGACCAAAACAGTATCAAAACAATGAGACCCCTTGCCACTCTAAAAGAGATGACAAACTGAGAAAAAACCCCGAGTTCAAGCAGCAGCTCACTCAGTCTCTGATCAGTCTCTCAGTGCTGGAATTGTCGCAGGCCAGGGCCGGCCCGGTGGGCCACAGCTGCAGCTGCCGGTGCTCTCCTGGGTGTTCAGTCCAGAGCAGTTCCAAGAGGTCCAAAGAAAAGGGAAAAAACAGTCCAGGGAACTTCTTTGCCTCAGCTAGCTAACACTAACTAAAAAGCAAAAGAAGAGCTCTCTGTCCCGCTGTCTGTCCGCAGACAACACAGTCAGGAGCAGGAATGTGGAGGAGTGAGTGCAGTGTCTGAAAAACAAAACTGCGCGCTTCTTCTCTCTCCCCCTTCACTCTCTGTAACACTCTTAAAGGTACAAAACTTATTATTATTCAACATAAACAGAATGAGACGATTGGGGATAAAAGCATCATATAGTCAACCCAGGACACTTACCTACAAAGAAATGGCCAAAATTGGGATTCCACCTCGCAAATTCCCTGTATCCAAGGGTTGCTTTCATACAAAAGCAACTAGAACAGAGAGGTCTGGCTGACTTAGGCCTCTGATGGCCACCTTTCGTTGGCCCCTCAAATATCGGTGTTCCCTGCTTTCCTTCCTATGTAAAAGAACCATCCTTCTCCTCCAGGTGTCCATGTCTGAAATTGGGATTCCACCTCCAAAGCTCCCTATACCAAGGGTTGCTCCCAGGTAAATCTGTCAATACCATCAAGTCTGGCTGGCCTTAGCCTCTGGTGGCTGCCCCTGCAACACTGGGGTTGGGTTCTTTCCTTGGGAAAGAAGGAAGATCCCTGGGACACTGTGGGGACCTCATGAAACCAAGGGGATCATTGTGGCACCACTGGAGCCCATGGAACCAAGGGGATCATTGTGGCACCACTGGAGCCCATGGAATCAAGGGGCCATGGTGACCCAGCGGGGCTTCATGGAACACAGAGACCATTATGGCCTGGTGGAACCATGGAGACCATTGCGACCCTTCAGGGCCTCGTGACACCAAGAGGGCATTATGACACCTCAGGTCCTCATGGAAGCAATGGACCATTGGGACACTGTGGGGCCCCATGGAACCGAGGGGACAGGGAGCAGGTCTGGCTGCAAGTACTGAGCCCAGCTGGGGTCACGGAACCATCTGCAGGCCCCGGGTGAGATATGAACTCTTTCAGTGCTTCCATCCTCCCTCGAGTGAGAGAAAAGTACAAAGTGCAGGCACATAGAGGAGCAACATTAAGACACCGAGGGCAGCGAAGAGGAAGTTGAGTCCCAGATCGGAGGCATGAGGAGATGTTTATGATCTTGGGGCTGAAATCCTCTTGTAAAGCTATATAGAAGGATGTAACTGATACATCAGACTCTCTTTTTCCCTGTATCACATTGAAAAGTACGAGGAAATTACTTGTTCAGCACAAGCCTCCATGCTAAAGTAGCAAATGTCAAAGTAGCTGTGAACCCATGAGAAGTTTGAACATGGAAAAAGGGAAGTGTGATGAGATCCTGTGCCTTCACAGGGAGAAGAAAAAGATGTCCTCAGAGATGAAGATGATTTTAGAAATAGATGAGGAGAACCTTTGCTCTTACACAGCTCATCTTTTAACTAATACCCCATAAGTTGACATGGCCCATAAACACAACTGTAAAAGAGCTTTGAAAAACTGGGAGGAATGTCACAATTGCAGATTTTTCTGGGCAGTTGCTATTCATGGAAATTGAGAGCGACAAGAGAAGTGTCTCTTCTGGAGAAGTCTCCATAGCATGAAAGAGAGACTCCTCTCCTAAAGTGAACTCAAGAAAGACTATTCTAGTTGGGGTAAACTGACTGAAAATTCTAGGTTTGTCTCTTTATATTGTCAGTAAGAAAGAAAAAGTTGTAGGGAGAGGAGAAGTTTTTTGAAAGATTTGTTCTTATTACTCTTTCTTTTAGTTGCTATTAATGAACTTTTCCTTATACCCTCTTAAAGTTTTGAGCCTGCTTTGCTGTTCTCCTAATCTTATCACACAGGAGGAAATGAGTAAGTATATTCTAGTGAGTGCACTGGTATTTAGCCAACACTGAACCCACAACAATAAATGCTGCATTCTCCAAGAAATCTCAAATTGGTGAACCAAAACCACTACAGAAATATTTCTGATGAACTGCACTAGAGCAGAGGAAAATCAAAGCAGAGCCATGGTTTGTCAGGACTTGCTTGATCCTAATAACCCCTATGGTGTATTTGGAGCTGAGCCGTGGAATCTCAGGGCCTGAGAGGAGATTGCACAAACCTTTCCCGGAGTCAAAGTGAGAAGAAAACCCCCAAGTGTCTCAAATCATGAATGCGTCCCACTGAGGTCCATCCCCTACACAGGCTCCTCACAAACTCCTTGGAGGAGAGAAGTGGAGGCCAGGATGGCACAAAAACTTCTCAGAGACTCAGTGTGGAAAGGAAAATCCAGAGTACCTTAAAAATCTTGAGTATCTCAAAGAATTATTGAGCCCCACTAAATGTCAGTACAAAGCTCTCAAGGGACTCGTTAAAGCAGATAATTATGGCCATGATTGCAGAAACCTCTCTTAGAGTCTGTATTAAAAGGGAAACACCAAGTACCTTAAAATAACTGAAGTACCTTGAAGCATTAATGAGCCCCACTGAATGTTGTTACTGACAAATCCTCTCCAGGGACTAATTACAGCAGATAATTGGAGGCCATGATTGCACAAACATCTCAGAGACTCAAAGGCAAAAGTCAAACCCAAAGTCCTTTCAAAAACTCTGTGAGCACTAAGGAGCCTCCAGGGCCATTGCTGAGCAACGTTCCCAAGGGACTCCTTCCAGAATATCCTTGAGGCCACTGGGATGAGGGCTAGGGGAGGATGCTGAGGGCAGGACAAGGGGCTGACAGTGCCCAGCCTGGCTGGGGCTGTGCCAGGAGGCCCCAGGGCCTCAGGACAAGGTGTCTCCTCACAGCCCTTGGTGGCACAGACCCTGCTGTGCCCCAGGGCACCAAGACTTGGCTTCTCTTTGTCCCCACCTGTCATCACTGCCTCCAGTTCTCTGCTCTGCCTGGGGACACTTTCTCATTTGTGCTCCTCAGTGGGACCCATTAAAAGTCCAAGAAAGTTTGGAGTTGGATTCTGCCTTGGAGTTCTGGAGAGGTTTCTTCAGCTCCCTCTCAGGGACTGATGTTCAGGGCCTGAGCACAAAGCCCCCGAGGCTCATTAAAGTCCTTGTGCTGTGTCTGTGCTGCTGAGCTGGGCTGGGCTCCTGGCACAGAGGCAGCTCCTGGTAACCAAGAAGAGCTTCAAAAGCACATTTCTCCTGATGAGCAGTTCTTTTGCCAGCCCAGTAGGGCTGGGGCACTGCCTGCAGCCACCCTGGGCACAGCACAGAGGCACAGAGAGCTTCAATCAGTCAGGGCTGGGAAGGTGCTGAGAAGTGCCTGGGGCAGAATCACTGCCAGCCCTTGGCACAGGAACCTCTGGCTGCAGGACAATGCAGCTGCAGCTCCTGCAGTGATCTCCTAAAGCTGGAACATCCCAATGCCTACAGACCCTGTGAGTACATTCTCTGACTGTCTCTTGTGCAGAGCAGCCAGGGGTGCCCAGGGCTGTCGTGCAGAGCAGGGTCCTGCAGCCCAGGGCGCTGTGCTGGGGCAGGGACTCTGCTGCCTGCCAGGGACAGCTCTCAGCCAGCCCTGGCAGCTGCTCCCAGCACTGGGGGACAGGATCTGGGTGGGAGGAGACAGCTGGTCAGGCTTGGAAGTGTTCTCCTTGTGTGGGGAGGGTGCTGCATTGTTCAGGACTGCTCCCAGCATGGCATTGAACTGCAGAACATTTCCAAGTAGATTGTACAGGGAGCACAGCAAGGCAGGGGCTGCATAAAAGGGAAAAATTTATTAATCTTCTGCTTTGGGATGCTGGGATGCGAAATTGCACGTAGATATTCATCTCTCGGTTCATGTTTAGAAAAAATAAAAAATTTTATCTCAGCTCTGAATAAAGCAGGAAGTGACAGAAATCAGCACAGGCCCCTCACAGGCAGTGTCAATCTCACTTTTCTAGCCTCCTCAGGGTTGCACTGATGTTGCCATCAGAGCCTGCAGAGCCAGAGCTGCCCCTGGGCAGTGCCAGAGCTGGGAGGGGTCTGCAGGGCAGAGCTGAGCCCCCAGGGCTGGGCTGGGCTCTGGCAGCACTGACAGGGCCCAGCCCTGGGCACAGGGAGCAGCTGCTGGCAGGGACAGCTCCAGGCAGCAGAGCCCTGGGCAGGCAGTGGGGGGAAAGTGTCCCCAAGTTGTGCTGGGATTTTTCAAGTCCTCTCCAAACCCAACTATTCCATAAGTACTTTTTTTACAGATCCCCATGCCAAGACAGCGCAAATGTCCAACAGCAGCTCCATCAGGCACTTCCTCCTGCTGGCATTGGCAGACACGCGGCAGCTGCAGCTCCTGCACTTCTGTCTCTTGCTGGGCATCTCCCTGGCTGCCCTCCTGGGCAACGGCCTCATCATCAGCGCCGTAGCCTGCGGCCACCACCTGCACACGCCCATGTTCTTCTTCCTGCTCAACCTGGCCCTCAGCGACCTGGGCTCCATCTGCACCACTGTCCCCAAAGCCATGCACAATTCCCTCTGGGACACCAGGGACATCTCCTACTCAGGATGTGCTGCTCAAATATTTTTTTTTGTTTTCTATGCTACAACGGAGTATTTCCTTTTGACTGTCATGTGCTATGACCGCTACGTGTCCATCTGCAAACCCCTGCACTACGGGACCCTCCTGGGCAGCAGAGCTTGTGCCCACATGGCAGCAGCTGCCTGGGCCAGTGCCTTTCTCACTGCTCTCGTGCACACGGCCAATACATTTTCCCTGCCCCTGTGCCATGGCAATGCCCTGGGCCAGTTCTTCTGTGAAATCCCCCAGATCCTCAAGCTCTCTTGCTCACAGTCCAACCTCAGGGAACTTGGGCTAATTGCTGTTAGTGTGTGTTTAGCATTTGGGTGTTTGGTGTTCATTGTTTTCTCTTATGTGCAGATTTTCAGGGCCGTGCTGAGGATCCCTACTGAGCAGGGACGGCACAAAGCCTTTTCCACCTGCCTCCCTCACCTGGCTGTGGTCACCCTGTTCATCAGCACTGGCATGTTTGCCTACTTGAAGCCCCCCTCCATGTCCTCCCCATCCCTGGATCTGGCCCTGTCAGTTCTGTACTCGGTGGTGCCTCCAGCCCTGAACCCCCTCATCTACAGCCTGAGGAACCAGGAGCTCAAGGCTACTATGAGGAGACTGCTGACTGGATGGTTTTGGAAATATTAAAGAGCTTGCCAATTTCTGCCAATCATGTGTAATAAAAGTAATTTTTGATACTTCTTGTTCATTTGGTTGTGGGTTTTTTCTTTTATTTCCTTTTTGAATCTTGTCTACAAAGAAAGGTCACTGTTTATGCCATTTCCTATTTTGTTTCTCTCTATCTTCCCTACGGTCACAGACTGTGTCAATGAGGGGCTATGCCCTTGCTGCCTTTAAATGAACTAAAGGATGTCCCAGCAAAGTTTTCTGCAGAGATGCCTTTTTGTTGCCTTCTCTGGAGCTGCAGCAGCAATGTCTGTGTGCAGAGCTGGGGCAGATCAGTGCTGGCACAGCAGCTGTGCCCAGCAGCAGCAGCACTTGGTGTTGCCAGTGCTGCTGCCGTGGCCCTGCCCCGCTGCCCTGGTGGCCCTGGTGTTGCTGCAGGGCCTGAGTGCTCTCGGGGCCGGGCACAGCCCTGGGGTGGCAGTGCCGGGGCTGCAGCAGGGACAGGCCATGGGCACTGCTGGGGCAGCGCTGACGCCTCAGCCCAGGCCCTGGGGGCTCCAGGCTCCTTGCCCAGGCTCTCTCAAGAACACACCCAGGCCAATGCTCAGCACAGAAAAGCCCTGTGAGCAGCCCCAGGCTGGCCGTGGGCAGGCTGGGGGCAAACAGCATGGCTGGGGCTCTGCAAGGGCCCTGGGGCAGACGGGAAGGAGCAGCAGAGCAGGGGCTGATCCATTCCCAGTGCACTGCACAGCCCAGGGCAGCGTCCCAGAGCATCCTCATGGAGCTGCCAACAACATCCCCCCTCTGCAGCCCTGGCCTCTCCCCCAGCTCACACAGGTGCCCCATCCTTGCAGGCACAGACACGGCAGCACTGGCTCAGCAGCCCCTGTTTGCATTGCACACAGCAGGGGGAGCACCCCCATGCTGTTGCTGTGGGGACATGAACCTGAGGGAGCACAAATGCCATCAGCCCCTGGGGCCAGCAAGGGCTGGGGGACACCAGGGAAACCACTCAGCTTTGTCCTGGCCTCTGCAGTCAGCCAGAAAGTTTGTTCCCATCAGCTGGGAGTTTCCTGTCCCACTGCAGACGCTGTTGCTCAGAGCCAGGGCAGCCTGGCAGCCACCCCTTAACTGCCCTGAGCATTTCCTTGGCTTCACCTTTGCTTTCTTTCTTCTTTCCTGATACACATTCCTTCCTATTTCCCATTGCTGTTCCCTACCCTGCAAAGCTGATCCCTGTTTGCCCTTTCCTCTCTGGTCCCACTCCCCATTGCAGTTCCTGACCTGGCACCATGGGAACGTCCCTTGGGCAGCAGGATCATCCTACAAG
>NW_026992498.1:0-66025 GCF_028769735.1 Zonotrichia leucophrys gambelii | reverse complement strand
GGGGATGGAGATGGGGATGGGGGAAAAATGGGGAAAAAAAAGGGGAAAAAAAGGGGGAAATTGGTTAAAAATGGGGAAAATTGGGAATTTGGGGAGAAATTTGGGGAAAAAAACAAAAAAAATTGGGAGAAATTTGGAGAAAATTTGGGGAAATTGGGAGAAAATTGGAGGAAATTGGGAGGAATTTGCTGCTCTGAGGGGTCACTGAGGGAACGGGGCAGGGACAGGAGCTGCAGCTGGTGCTGAAATTGGGGAGAAAAACAGGGAAATTGGTTAAAAATGAGGAATTTTGGAGAAAATTGGGAAAAAAACAAAAAAAATTGGGAAAAAATTGGAGAAAATTTGGGGAAATTTGGAGAAAATTTGGGGAAATTGGGAGGAATTTGCTGCTCCACAGGGTCGCTGAGGGAGCGCACCAGGGACAGGTGCTGCAGCTGGTGCTGGGGGAAAAAACAGGGAAATTGGTTAAAATGGGAATTTTGGGAGAAATTTGGGGAAAAAACAAAAAAAATTGGGAGAAATTTGGAGAAAATTTGGGGAAATTGGGAGGAATTTGCTGCTCTGAGGGGTCTGAGAGAGGCCAGGGCAGGGAGAGGGGATGGAGATGGGGGAAATGAGGGAAAAATGGGGAAAAAAAAGGGGAAATTGGTTAAAAATGGGGAAAATCGGGAACTTTGGGAGAAATTTGGGAAAAAAACAAAAAAAATTGGGTGAAATTTGGGGAAAATTTGGGGAAATTGGGAGGAATTTGCTGCTCTGAGGGGTCGGAGTCCGGCAGTGGTGTGGAGCTGGGGCTGGGAAAATGGGGGAAAAATGGGGAGAAAAATTGGTAAAAAATGGGGAAAAAAGGGGGAAATTGGTTAAAAATGGAAAAAATTGGGAATTTTGGGACAATTTGGGGAAAAAAACAAAAAAAATTGGGTGAAATTGGGAGGAATTTGGGGAAATTGGGAGGAATTTGCTGCTCTGAGGGGTCTGAGAGAGGCCAGGGCAGGGAGAGGGGATGAGAAAATGGGGAGAAAAATTGGTAAAAAATGGGGGAAAAAGGGGGAAATTGGTTAAAAATGGGGAAAATTGGGAATTTGGGGAGAAATTTGGGAAAAAAAACAAAAAAAAAGGGTGAAATTTGGAGAAAATTGGGGGAAATTGGGAGGAATTTGCTGCTCTGAGGGGTCCCAGAGACGCCAGGGCAGGGAGAGGGGATGGAGATGGGGATGGGAAAATGGGGGAAAAAAGGGGGAAAAATGGGGGGAAAAAGGGGGAAATTGGTTAAAAATGGGGAAAATTGGGAATTTTGGGAGAAATTTGGGGAAAAAACAAAAAAAATTGGGAGAAATTTGGAGAAAATTTGGGGAAATTGGGAGGAATTTGCTGCTCTGAGGGGTCCGAGTCCGACAGTGGTGCTGGAGCTGGGGCTGGGAAAATGGGGGAAAAATGGGGGAAAATTGGTTAAAAACAGGGAGAATTGGTTAAAAATGGGGAAAAAGGGAAAAATTGGGAGAAATTTGGGAGGATTTGGGAAAAAAATTGGGTGGAAAAGGATAAAAAATGGGAAAAATCAGGAGAAAAATCAGGAGCGCTGCTGCTCTGCTGGGGCACTGAGGGAACGGGGCAGGGACAGGAGCTGCAGCTGGGGATGGGGGAAAATGGGGGAAAAAACAGGGAAATTGGTTAAAAATGGGGAAAATTGGGAATTTTGGGAGAAATTTGGGGAAAAAACAAAAAAAATTGGGAGAAATTTGGAGAAAATTTGGGGAAATTGGGAGGAATTTGCTGCTCTGAGGGGTCCCAGAGACGCCAGGAGTGCTGGAAGTGGGGTGGGAAATATGGGGGGAAAATGGGGAAAAAAAGGGGAAATTGGTTAAAAATGGGGAAAAAGGGAAAAATTGGGAGGAAATGGGAAAAAATTGGGAAAAATTTGGGAAAAAATTGGGTGAAATTGGGAGAAATTTGGGGAAATTGGGAGGAATTTGCTGCTCTGAGGGGTCCCAGAGACGCCAGGGCAGGGAGAGGGGATGGAGGTGGGGATGGAAAATGGGGAGAAAAATTGGTTAAAAATGGGGAAAAAAGGGGGAAATTGGTTAAAAATGGGGAAAATCGGGAATTTGGGGAGAAATTTGGGGAAAAAACAAAAAAAAATTGGGTGAAATTTGGAGAAAATTTGGGGAAATTGGGAGGAATTTGCTGCTCTGAGGGGTCGGAGAGAGGCCAGGGCAGGGAGAGGGGCTGGAGATGGGGATGGGAATTTGGGATTGGAATTTTGGGAATTTTGGATTCCCAAATTCCCACCCAAACTCCTCTCCAAAACTCCCCAAATCCATCCCTAGAATCCCCAAATCCACTTCCAAATTCCCAAAATTCCAATCCAAGTCTCCTCAAATCCCTTCCCAACCCCTTCCAAACCCCTTCTCAACATTCCCAAAATTCCCAGAATTCCCAAAATTCCCATTTTTCCTCACCTGCAGGGTCTGGGGAACCTGCAAAGCTCAGAGCCAGGAATTCCCAAATTTCATTTTTCCCAATTTCTCTCCTCCAAATCCCCTCCCAACATTCCCAGGGGATTTGGGAATCTGGGATTGGAATTTTGGGATTCTGGGATTGGATTTTGGGGAATTTGGGATTGGAATTTTGGGAATTCGGGATGGGATTCCTGGAAATTTTTGGATTGGAATTTGTGGGATCTGGGATTAGATTTTGGGGAATTCTGGGATTGGAATTTTGGGAATCTGGGATTGGATTTCTGGAAAATTTCTGGATTGGAATTTGTGGGATCTGGGATTAGATTTTGGGGAATTGTGGGAGAGGAATTTGGAATTGGAATTTTGGGAATTTGGGATTGGATTTGGGGAATTCTGGGAGTGGAATTTTGGAGATTCTGGGACTGGAATTTTGGGATTCTGAAATTGGAATTTTGGGAATTTGGGATTGGATTTGGGGAATTCTGGAAGTGGAAATTTGGGAATTGTGAGATTGGGGAATGCGGGATCAGACTTTGGGAATTTGGTATTGGATTTTGAGAACCTGGGACTGGAATTTGGGGAATTCTGAGATTGGAAATTTGGGAATTTCAGGGCTGGATTTGGGAATCTGGGATTGGAAATTTGGGAATCTGGGAAGGGATTTTGGCGGTTCTACGAATGCATTTTAGCACTCCAGGAATGGAAATTTGGGTTCCCAAAATTCCCCAAGTCCCAAAATTCCAATCCCACGTTCCCAAAACCAATCCCACAATCCCAAAAAAATCCCAAAATTCCAAAATTCCCCCATTTCCCTCACTTTTAGGGAATCTCTAGAGCTCAACCAGGCGCTCCAAATTTTCCCATTTTCCCGCTTTCCCCCTTTCCCAAACCCCTCCCCAACATTCCCAGAATTCCCAAAATTCCCGAAATTCCCAAATTTCCCAAATTTCCTCACCTGCAGAGCCTGAGGGAAGCAGCGCAGCTCAGCCAGGCGCTCCCAATTTTCCCATTTTCCCGCTTTCCCCCTTTCCCAAACCCCTCCAAACCCCTCCCCATCATTCCCAGAATTCCCAGAATTCCCGAAATTCCCAAATTTCCTCACCTGCAGAGCCTGAGGGAAGCAGTGCAGCTCAGCCAGGTGTTCCAAATTTTCCCATTTTCCCGCTTTCCCCCTTTCCCAAACCCCTCCCCAACATTCCCAGAATTCCCAAACTTCCTGAAATTCCCGAAATTCCCAAATTTTCCCATTCCCCTCACCTGCAGAGCCTGAGGGAAGCAGTGCAGCTCAGCCAGGCGCTCCCAATTTTCCCATTTTCCCGCTTTCCCCCTTTTCCAAACTGCTCCAAACCCAATCCCAGAATTCCCAGAATTCCCGAAATTCCCAAATTTTCCCAAATTCCCCCTCACCTGCAGAGCCTGAGGGAAGCAGCGCAGCTCAGCCAGGCGCTCCCAATTTTCCCATTTTCCCCCTTTCCCAAACCCCTCCCCAACATTCCCAGAATTCCCAAAATTCCCGAAATTCCCAAATTTCCTCACCTGCAGAGCCTGAGGGAAGCAGTGCAGCTCAGCCAGGCGCTCCCAATTTTCCCAT
Organism: Zonotrichia leucophrys gambelii; assembly: GCF_028769735.1. Taxonomy (NCBI): domain Eukaryota; kingdom Metazoa; phylum Chordata; class Aves; order Passeriformes; family Passerellidae; genus Zonotrichia; species Zonotrichia leucophrys. The sequence goes on along the minus strand of NW_026992498.1, from coordinate 61,975 downwards.
TTTCCCGCTTTCCCCCTTTTCCAAACTGCTCGAAACCCAATCCCAGAATTCCCAGAATTCCCAGAATTCCCAGAAATTCCCAGATTTCCTCACCTGCAGAGCCTGAGGGAAGCAGTGCAGCTCAACCAGGCGCTCCCAATGTTCCCATTTTCCCCCTTTCCCAAACCCCTCAAAACATTCCCAAAATTCCCAAAATTCCCAACATTCCCAGATTTCCTGTTTCCCCTCACCTGCAGAGCCTGAGGGAAGCAGCGCAGCTCAGCCAGGCGCTCCCAATTTTCCCATTTTCCGGATTTCCCCTTTCCCAAACCCCTCCAAACCCCTCCCCAACATTCCCAACATTCCCAGAATTCCCAAAATTCCCGAAATTCCCAAATTTCCTCACCTGCAGAGCCTGAGGGAAGCAGTGCAGCTCAACCAGGCGCTCCCAGTTTTCCCATTTTCCTGCTTTCCCCCCTTTCCTAAACCCCTCTACAACACTCCCAGAATTCCCAAAATTCCCGAAATTCCCAAATTTCCTCACCTGCAGAGCCTGAGGGAAGCAGCGCAGCTCAGCCAGGCGCTCCCAATTTTCCCATTTTCCCCCTTTCCCAAACCCCTCCCCAACATTCCCAGAATTCCCAAAATTGCTGAAATTCCCAGATTTCCTGTTCCCCCTCACCTGCAGAGCCTGAGGGAAGCAGTGCAGCTCAGCCAGGCGCTCCCAATTCTCCCATTTTCCTGATTTCCCCCTTTTCCAAACCCCCCCAAACCCCTCCCCATCATTCCCAGAATTCCCAGAATTCCCAGAATTCCCCAAATTCCCAGATTTCCTCACCTGCAGAGCCTGAGGGAAGCAGCGCAGCTCAGCCAGGCGCTCCCCGACCTTGCGGTGAGCGACGGCGCAGCCCAGGGCGTCCCCGGAGCCCTGCAGGAGCTGCAGCTCCTCCCGGTGCTGGGCCAGGGCCGCCTGGAAACGGCCTGGAATGGGGAATATCCCATAAATCCTGATCCTATAAACCCTGATATCCTATAAACCCTGATATCCCATAAACACTGATATCCACAAGCCCTGATATCCCACAGCCCCGGAGCCCTGCAGGAGCTGCAGCTCCTCCCGGTGCTGGGCCAGGGCCTCCTGGAAACGGCCTGGAAAGGGAAATATCCCGTAAACCCTGATCCTATAAACCCTGATATCCCATAGCCCTGATATACCATAGCCCAGATATACCATAGCCCAGATATCCCACAGCCTGATCCTATAAACACTAATATCCCATAGCCCTGATTCCATAAACCATGATATCCCATAGCCCTGATATCCCATAGCCCTGATCCTATAAACCATTATATCCTATAAACCCTGATACCCCATAGCCCTGATCCTATAAACCCTGATATCCCATAAACCCTGATATCCCACAGCCCTGATATCCCACAGCCCTGATATCCCTGATATCCCATACCCTGATATCCCACAGCCCTGATATCCCACAGCCCTGATATCCCTGATATCCCATACCCTGATATCCCACAGCCCTGATATCCCACAGCACTGATATCCCACAGCCCTGATATCCCTGATATCCCACAGCCCTGATATCCCACAGCCCCGGAGCCCTGCAGGAGCTGCAGCTCCTCCCGGTGCTGGGCCAGGGCCTCCTGGAAACGGCCTGGAATGGGGAATATCCCGTAAACCCTGATATCCCATAAACCCTGATCCTATAAACCCTGATCCTATAAACACTGATATCCCACAACCGTGATCCTATAAACCATTATATCCTATAAACCCTGATATCCCACAGCACTGATATCCCACAGCCCTGATCCTATAAACCCTGATATCCCACAGCCCAGATATCCCATAGCCCTGATCCTATAAACCCTGATATCCCATAGGCCTGATCCTATAAACCCTGATATCCCTGATATCCCATACCCTGATATCCCATAGCCCTGATCCTATAAACCCTGATCCCATAAACCCTGATATCCCATAGCCCTGATATCCCATAGCCCTGATCCTATAAACCCTGATATCCCACAGCCCTGATATCCCTGATATCCCACAGCCCTGATCCTATAAACCCTGATATCCTATAAACATTGATATCCCATAAATCCTGATCCTATAAACCCTGATATCCTATAAACATTGATATCCCATAAATCCTGATCCTATAAACCCTGATATCCTATAAACACTGATATCCTATAAACCCTGATATCCCACAGCCCTGATCCTATAAACGCTGATCCTACAAACCCTGATATCCTATAAACCCTGATCCTATAAACCCTGATATGCATAGCCCTGATATCCCACACTCTGATCCTATAAACCCTGATATCCTATAAACCCTGATCCTATAAACCCTGATATCCTATAAACCCTGATATCCCACAGCCGGGATATCCCACAGCCTTGATCCTATAAACCCTGATATCCTATAAACACTGATATCCCACAGCCCTGATATCCCAGATATCCCACAGCCCTGATCCTATAAACCCTGATATCCCATAGCCCTGATCCTATAAACCATTATATCCCATGTCCCTGATATCCACAGCACTGATATCCCACAGCCCTGATATCCCATACCCTGATATCCCACAGCCCTGATATCCCACAGCCCCGAGCTCTGCAGGAGCTGCAGCTCCTCCCGGTGCTGGGCCAGGGCCTCCTGGAAACGGCCTGGAAAGGGAAATATCCCGTAAACCCTGATCCTATAAACCTGATATCCCATAGCCCTGATATACCATAGCCCAGATATACCATAGCCCAGATATCCCACAGCTGATCCTATAAACACTAATATCCCATAGCCCTGATTCCATAAACCATGATATCCCATAGCCCTGATATCCCATAGCCCTGATCCTATAAACCATTATATCCTATAAACCCTGATACCCCATAGCCCTGATCCTATAAACCCTGATATCCCATAAACCCTGATATCCCACAGCCCTGATATCCCACAGCCCTGATATCCCTGATATCCCATACCCTGATATCCCACAGCCCTGATATCCCACAGCCCTGATATCCCTGATATCCCATACCCTGATATCCCACAGCCCTGATATCCCACAGCACTGATATCCCACAGCCCTGATATCCCTGATATCCCACAGCCCTGATATCCCACAGCCCCGGAGCCCTGCAGGAGCTGCAGCTCCTCCCGGTGCTGGGCCAGGGCCTCCTGGAAACGGCCTGGAATGGGGAATATCCCGTAAACCCTGATATCCCATAAACCCTGATCCTATAAACCCTGATCCTATAAACACTGATCCTATAAACACTGATATCCCACAGCCCTGATCCTATAAACCCTGATATCCCATAAACCCTGATATCCCACAGCCCTGATATCCCACAGCCCTGATATCCCATACCCTGATATCCCATAGCCTTGATCCTATAAACCCTGATATCCCTGATATCCCATACCCTGATATCCATAGCCCTGATCCTATAAACCCTGATCCCATAAACCCTGATATCCCACAGCCCTGATATCCCATAGCCCTGATCCTATAATCCCTGATCTTATAAACCCTGATATCCCATAGCCCTGATCCTATAAACCCTGATATCCCATAAACCCTGATATCCCATAGCCCTGATATCCCATAGGCCTGATATCCCATAGCTCTGATCCTATAAACCATTATATCCTATAAACCCTGATATTCCATAGCCCTGATCCTATAAACCCTGATATCCCACAGCCCTGATATCCCATACCCTGATATCCCACAGCCCTGATATCCCACAGCCCTGATATCCCCGATATCCCATACCCTGATATCCCATAACCCTGATATCCCATACCCTGATATCCCATACCCTGATATCCCACAGCCCTGATATCCCACAGCCCGAGCCCTGCAGGAGCTGCAGCTCCTCCCGGTGCTGGGCCAGGGCCTCCTGGAAACGGCCTGGAATGGGGAATATCCCGTAAACCCTGATATCCTATAAACCCTGATCCTATAAACACTGATATCCTATAAACACTGATATCCCACAGCCCTGATCCTATAAACCCTGATATCCTATAAACCCTGATATCCCATAAACCCTGATATACTATAAACCTGATATCCCATAGCCCTGATCCTATAAATCCTGATCCTATAAACCCTGATATCCTATAAACACAGATATCCCTGATATCCCACAGCCCTGATCCTATAAACCCTGATATCCCACAGTCCTGATCCTATAAACCCTGATATCCTATAGACCCTGATCCTGTAAACCCTGATATCCCACAGCCCTGATATCCCACAGCCCTGATATCCCATACCCTGATATCCCACAGCCCTGATATCCCATACCCTGATATCCCATACCCTGATATCCCATACCCTGATATCCCACAGCCCTGATATCCCACAGCCCTGATATCCCATACCCTGATATCCCATACCCTGATATCCCATACCCTGATATCCCATACCCTGATATCCCATACCCTGATATCCCATACCCTGATATCCCACAGCCCTGATATCCCATACCCTGATATCCCATACCCTGATATCCCATACCCTGATATCCCATACCCTGATATCCCACAGCCCTGATATCCCACAGCCCCGAGCCCTGCAGGAGCTGCAGCTCCTCCCGGTGCTGGGCCAGGGCCTCCTGGAAACGGCCTGGAATGGGGAATATCCCATAAATCCTGATCCTATAAACCTTGATATCCCATAGCCCTGATATCCCACAGCCCTGATCCCTGATATCCCACAGCCCTAATCCTATAAACCCTGATCTTATAAACACTGATATCCCACAACCCTGATATCCCTGATATCCCACAGCCCTGATCCTATAAACCCTGATATCCTATAAACCCTGATATCCCACAGCCCTGATCCTATAAACACTGATATCCTATAGGCCTGATCCTATAAACCCTGATATGCTATAAACCCTGATATCCCTGATATCCCATACCCTGATATCCCATAGCCCTGATCCTATAAACCCTGATCCCATAAACCCTGATATCCCACAGCCCAGATATCCCATAGCCCTGATATACCATAGCCCTGATCCCACAACCCTGATATCCCACAGCCCTGATATTCCATAGCCCTGATCCTATAAACCATTATATCCTATAAACCCTGATATCCCATAGCACTGATCCCATAAACCCGGATATCCCATAGCCCTGATTCTATAAACCCTGATCTTATAAACCCTGATATCCCATAGCCCTGATATCCCATAGCCCTGAGATCCCACAGCCCTGATTCTATAAACACTGATCTAATATACCCTGATATCCCTGATATCCCATACCCTGATATCCCACAGCCCTGATATCCCATACCCTGATATCCCATACCCTGATATCCCATAATCCTGATATCCCACAGCCCTGATCCCACCAAAAATCCAATTTCCCATTTCCAGTCCCATTCCCAGCTTCCCATTCCCATTCCCAGTTTCCCCTTCCCACTTTGAATTCCCACTTTTCCGAGTCCCATTTCCAGCTTCCCATTCCCACTTTTCCCAGCTCCATTCCCAACTTCCCAGTTCACAATTCCCATTTATCCCAGCTCAGAATTCCCATTTTTCCCTGGAATTCCCTCACCATTTGCAGCCAGGATCTCTCCAGCCCCATTCCCAGTTTGAATTCTCACAATTCCCATTAATCCCAGCCCAGAATTCCCATTTTTCCCAGGAATTCCCTCACCATTTGCAGCCAGGATCTCCCCAGCCCCATTCCCAGTTTGAATTCTCACAATTCCCATTTATCCCAGCCCAGAATTCCCATTTTTCCCAGGAATTCCCTCACCATTTGCAGCCAGGATCTCCCCAGCCCCATTCCCAGTTCCATCCCCAGTTTCCCATTCCCATTCCCATTTTTCCCAGTTTGAATTCCCAGTTTCCCAGCCCCATTCCCAGTTCCATTCCCAGTTTCCCAGCCCAGAATTCCCATTTTTCCCAGGAATTCCCTCACCATTTGCAGCCAGGATCTCCCCAACCCCATTCCCAGTTTGAACTCTCACAATTCCCATTCCCACTCCCAGTTTCCCAGTTTGAATTCCCAGTTTCCCATTCCTGATTCCATTCCCTATTTCCCATTCCCAATTTCCTTTCCCCTTCCCAGTCACTTTCCCAGTTTCTCAGCCCCATTCCCAGTTTCCCATCCCCAGTTTCCCATTCCCATTCCCATTTTTCCCAGTTTGAATTCCCAGTTTCCTAGTTTCCCATTCCCAGTTTGAACTCTCACAATTCCCATTTATCCCAGCCCAGAATTCCCATTTTTCCCAGGAATTCCCTCACCATTTGCAGCCAGGATCTCCCCAGCCCCATTCCCAGTTTGAACTCTCACAATTCCCATTTATCCCAGCCCAGAATTCCCATTTTTCCCTGGAATTCCCTCACCGTTTACAGCCAGGATCTCTCCAGCCCCATTCCCAATTTCCCATTCCCAGTTTCCCATTCCCATTCCCAATTTCCCAGTCTGTAATTCCCATTTTTCCCAGGAATTCCCTCACCATTTGGAGCCAGGATCTCTCCAGTCCCATTCCCATTCCCACTTTTCCCAGATTGAATTCCCATTTTCCCAGCCCCATTCCCAGTTCCATTCCCAGTTTCCCAGCCCAGAATTCCCATTTTTCCCAGGAATTCCCTCACCATTTGCAGCCAGGATCTCCCCAGCCCCATTCCCAGTTTGAATTCTCACAATTCCCATTTATCCCAGCCCAGAATTCCCATTTTTCCCCGGAATTGCCTCACCATTTGCAGCCAGGATCTCCCAGCCCCATTTCCAATTTCCAGTTTCCCAGTTTCCCATTCCCAGTTTCCCAGTTTGTATTCCCAGTTCCATTCCCAGCCCCATTTCCAGCCCAGAATTCCCATTTTTCCCAGGAATTCCCTCACCGTTTGCAGCCAGGATCTCCCCAGCCCCATTCCCAGTTTGAATTCTCACAATTCCCATTTATCCCAGCCCGGAATTCCCATTTTTCCCAGGAATTCCCTCACCATTTGCAGCCAGGATCTCCCCAGCCCCATTCCCAGTTTCCCATTCCCATTCCCAGTTTGAATTCTCACAATTCCCAGTTTCCCAGCCCGGAATTCCCATTTTTCCCAGGAATTCCCTCACCTTGAATTCTCACAATTCCCATTTATCCCAGCCCAGAATTCCCATTTTTCCCAGGAATTCCCTCACCATTTGCAGCCAGGATCTCTCCAGCCCCATTCCCAGTTTGAATTCCCAATTTCCCAGCCCAGAATTCCCATTTTTCCCCGGAATTCCCAGGAATTCCCTCACCATTTGCAGCCAGGATCTCCCCAGCCCCATTCCCAGTTTGAATTCTCACAATTCCCATTTTCCCAGTTCAGAATTCCCATTTTTCCCAGGAATTCCCTCACCGTTTGCAGCCAGGATCTCCCCAGCCCCATTCCCAGTTTCCCATTCCCAGTTTCCCATTCCCAGTTCCATTTCCAGGCCATTCCCAATTTCCCATTCCCAGCCCCATTCCAAATTTCCCATTCCCAGTTTGAATTCCCATTTATCCCATTTGGGAAAAATGCATTTTTCCCAGGAATTCCTTCACCATTTGCAGCCAGGATCTCCCCAGCCCCATTCCCAGTTTGAATTCCCATTTATCCCAGCCCAGAATTCCCATTTTTCCCAGGAATTCCCTCACCATTTGCAGCCAGGATCTCTCCAGCCCCATTCCCAGTTTGAATTCCCAATTTCCCAGCCCAGAATTCCCATTTTTCCCAGGAATTCCCTCACCATTTGCAGCCAGGATCTCCCCAGCCCCATTCCCAGTTTGAATTCCCAATTTCCCAGCCCAGAATTCCCATTTTTCCCAGGAATTCCCTCACCATTTGCAGCCAGGATCTCCCCCATGCGGTTGCACGCCGCCGCCTCCTCGGCCACGTTCCCGACCCGCCGCGATTTCTCCTTGGATTTCTCCAGCTCTGCCCAAAAAAATTCCCAAAATAAATTAAAATTGGGGAAAAAAAAATGGGAATTTGGGGTGGGGAAAGGTGGGATTGGGTTGTTTCTAATAGGGGGGGATTTTTTAGGGAATTGTCACAAGAATCCAGGGATTTCCTACAAAAATCCAGGGAATTCCCACAAAAATGGAAAAAATTCCTAAAGAAAAAGTCAAAGGAATTCCCATTTAAGTCTTGGGAATTGCCAAAAACAAATCCAAGAAATTCCCACAAAAATCCAGGGAATTCCACAAAAATCCAAGAAATTCCCACAAAATCCAAGAAATTCCCACAAAAATTGAAAGAATTCCTAAAAAAAAATAAATCAAAGAAATTCCCATAAAAGTCTGGGAAATTCCCACAAAAATCCAGAAAAATTCCCCAGAAAAAATCCAAGAAATTCCCACAAAAATGGAAAAAAATTCCTAAAGAAAAAGTCAAAGGAATTCCCATTTAAATCTTGGGAATTGCCAAAAAAAAATCCAAGAAATTCCCACAAAAATTGAAAGAATTCCTAAAAAAAAATAAATCAAAGAAATTTCCATAAAAGTCTGGGAAATTCCCACAAAAATCCAGAAAGTTCCCCAGAAAAAATCCAAGAAATTCCCACAAAAATGGAAACAATTCCCAAACAAAAAGTCAAAGGAATTCCCATTTAAATCTTGGGAATTGCCAAAACCAAATCCAAGAAATTCCCACAAAAATCCAGGGAGTTCCCATAAAAATTGAGAAATTTCCCCCGAAAAATCCAAGATATTGCCATAAAAATTAAAGGGATTCCTAAAAAAAAAAATAAAAGAAATTTCCATAAAAGTCTGGAAAAATCCCAAAAAATCCAGAAAAAAAATCCAGAAAATTTCCCCCGAAAAATCCAAGATAATTCCACAAGAATTAAAAGATTTCCTAAAAAAACAACAAAGAAATTCTCATCAAAATCCAGAGAATTCCCACAAAAATCCAGGAAAAAAAATCCAGAAAATTCCCCACAAAATCCAAGATATTGCCATAAAAATTAAAGGGATTCCTAAAAAAAAAAATAAAAGAAATTTCCATAAAAGTCTGGGAAATTCCCAGAAAAATCCAGGGAAAAAATATCCAGAAAATTTCCCCCGAAAAATCCAAGATAATTCCACAAAAATTAAAGGAATTCCTAAAAAAAAAAAGAAAAAAAAGAAATTTCCATAAAAATCCAGAGAATTCCCCAAAAATATCCAAGGAATTCGCACAAAAAATCCTGGGAAAAAATATCCAGAAAATTTCCCCAAAAAAATCCAAGATATTTCCACAAAAATTAAAGGATTTCCTAAAAAAAAAATCAAATAAATTTCCATAAAAATCCAGAAAATTCCCACAAAAATCCAGGGAAAAAATATCCAGAACATTCCCCCAAAAAAATCCAAGATATTTCCACAAAAATTAAAGTATTCCTAAAAAAAAGTCAAAGAAATTTACATAAAAATTCAGGGAATTCCCACAAAAATCCAGGGAAAAAATATCCAGAAAATTCCCCCCAAAAATCCAAGATATTTCCACAAAAATTAAAAGAATTCCTAAAAAAAAAATAAAAGAAATTTCCATAAAAATGCAGAAAATTGCCACAAAAATCCAAGGAATTCCCACAAAAATCCAGGGAAAAAATATCCAGAACATTCCCCCCAAAAATCCAAGATATTTCCACAAAAATTAAAGGAATTCCTAAAAAAAAAAATAAAAGAAATTTCCATTAAAAATGCAGAAAATTCCCACAAAAATTCAGGGAATTTCCACAAAAATCCAGGGAATTTTGCAAAAATCCTGGAAAACCCAAAAAAGGATCCAAGGAATTCCCAGGGAATTTCCTACAAAAATCCAATAATTTCCCACAGAAATCCCAGGAATCCCTAAAAGGATCCGGAGAATTCCCCAAAAAAAATCCATGGAATTCTCACAAAAATCCAGGGAATTCCAAAATTCCCAAAACTGAGGGGATTTGAATCCTCTTGGATTAAAAGTTGGGGGGAAAAAACGAAATTTTTGGGGGGAAAAAGGAGAATTTGTGGGGAAAAAGGAGAATTTTGGGGAGATTTTGGTCCCTTTGAGGGGAAAAAAAGAATTTTTTTGGGGGGGGAAGGAGAATTTTGGAGAATTTTCAGGAGAGAAAGAAGAAGTTGGGAGGATTTGGGTCCCTCTGGAGCAAAAAAAAGAACTTTTTTTGGGGAAAAAAGGAGAATTTGGGGGGATTTTGGAGCCTACTGGAGGAAAAAAAGGAGAATTTGGGGGGTTTGGGGCCTTATGTGGAAAAAAAAAAAGAATTTTTGTGGGGGTTTTGGATCCTTTTGGAGGGAAAAATGTGGAATTTTTGGTTCTTCTAGAGGGAAAAAAAGGAGAATTTTGGGTCATTCTGGGGGAAAAAAAGGAGAATTTGGGTCCTTTTAGGGGCGAAAAAAGGAGAATTTTGGGTCCTTCTGGGGGAAAAAAGGAGAATTTTGGGTCCTTCTGGGGGAAAAAAGGAGAATTTTGGTCCTTCTAGGGGAAAAAAAGAAGAATTTTGTGTCTTGAGGGGGGAAAAAAGGAGAATTTTGAGGGGATTTTTGGGGATTTGAGCCTATGGGGGCACCGTGAGGGGAATTTGAGTTCCTGAGAGGGATTTGAGGGATGGAAAAGCCCTAAAATTTAAAATTTAAACAATCGTGAGAGGAATTGGAGTCCCTGTGAGGGGATCGAAAAGCCCCAAAATAAAAATTTAAATAATCATGAGGGGATTTTGAGCTCCTGTGAGGGGTTTGAGGGATTGAAAAGCCCCAAAATAAAAATTTAAACACCCATGAGGGAAATTGGAGCTCCCAAGAGGGGTTTGAGGGATTGAAAAGCTCCAAAATAAAAATTTAAACACTCGTGAGAGCATTTGGAGCTCCTGTGAAGGGTCTGAGGGATTGAAAAGCCCCAAAATAAAAATTTAAATAATCATGAGGAGATTTTGAGTTCCTGTGAGAGGTTTGAGGGAATGAAAAGCTCCGAAATAAAAATGTAAACAATCGTGAGGGGATTTGAGTTCCTGTGAGGGGTTTGAAGGATCGAAAAGCCCCCAAAACATAATTTAAACAATCGTGAGAGGAATTGGAGCCCCTGTGAGGGGTTTGAGGGAATGAAAAGCTCCGAGAAAAAAATGTAAACAATCGTGAGGGGAACTGGAGCTCCTGTGCGGAGTCTGAAGGTTTGTAAAGCCCCCGGGTGAAGATTTGAGCCCCTGTGAGGTGAATTTGAGCCCCTGTGAGGGGTTTGCGGGATTGAAAAGCCCCCGGGTGAAGATTTTTAACCCCGTGAGGAGAACCGGAGCTCATGGCGGCCTGAGGGGAGGGAATCGTGAGGGGACCGCGGGGCCTCCTGAGGAGGCTCCGGCTCGGGAGTCACTCCTGGAGCCCTGAGCGAGCCCGTGCCCCCTTCCAGCCCCGCTCCGAGCCCTTCCCGAGCCGTTTAAAGCGCGTTCAGCGCCATGAAAGCCCCTACTCACGGCGGATCTCCCGCGCCGCCTCCGCGCTCAGCTCGCCCGCCATTCCCGCCGCTCGCCGAGACCACGCCTCCCTCGCGCTCTGATTGGCTGAGTGCTAACGTCTTCACCAATCAACGCCCGGCGAGGCGGGAACGGGTGCTTCTATTGGTCAGTAGAGGCGAAGTCCCGCCCCTTTGGTGAGGCGGGAAAAGGCGCTTCCGCCCGGCCCTCAGCGGCGGCTCGGGGAGGGGAGGGCGCCCCCTGGTGGCTCCCAGTGAGTCCCAGTAACTCCCAGTAACTCTCAGTTTGCTCCCAGTGACGCCCAGTAAATCCCAGTTTGCTCCCAGTTCATTCCCAGTAACTCCCAGTAACTCCCAGTTTGCTCCCAGTGACGCCCAGTAAATCCCAGTTTGCTCCCAGTAACGCCCAGTGACTCCCAGTTTGCTCCCAGTGACGCCCAGTAAATCCCAGTTCGCTCCCAGTTCATTCCCAGTAACTCTCAGTTTGCACCCAGTAAATCCCAGTTTGCTCCCAGTTCATTCCCAGTAACTCCCAGTAACTCTCAGTTTGCACCCAGTAACGCCCAGTAAATCCCAGTTTGCTCCCAGTTCATTCCCAGTAACTCCCAGTGGCTCCCAGTAAATCCCAGTAACTCCCAGTTGCTCTTAGTTCACTCCCAGTACATCCCAATAGCTCCCAGTAGCTCCCAGTTTATTCCCAGTGGATCCCAGTTCACTCCCAGTAGCTCCCAGTTTATTCCCAGTGGATCCTAGTAGCTCCCAGTAACTCCCAGTAACTCCCAGTAGCTCTCAGTTTGTTCCCAGTTCACTCCCAGCAACTCCCAGTTCACTCCTAGTAACTCCCAGTAGCTCCCAGTTCACTCCCAGCAAATCCCAGTAGCTCCCAGTAACTCCCAGTTACTCCCAATAACTCCCAGTTACCCCCAGTTCATTCCCAGTAAATCCCAGTTGACTCCAGTCACTCCCAGTCACTCCCAGTAAATCTTAATTTGCTCCCAGTAACTCCCAGTATTCCCATCCCAGTTCATTCCCAGTAACTCCCAGTTCACTCCTAGTAAATCCCAGTAAATGCCAGTTAATTCCCAGTTCATTCCCAGTAAATCCCAGTGGATCCCAGTTCACTCCCAGTAACTCCCAGTAACTCCCAGTTCACTCCTAGTAAATCCCAGTTTGCTCCCAGTAATTCCCAATAACTCCCAGCAGCTCCCAGTTCATTCCCAGTAAATCCCAGTGGATCCCAGTAACCCCCAGTTACTCCCAGTAACTCCCAGTAACTCCCAGTTTATTCCCAGTAGATCCCAGTGACTTCCAGTGGATCCCAGTAACTCCTAGTAACCCCCAGTTACTCCCAGTAACTCCCAGTAAATCCCAGTACACCCCAGTAACTCCCAGTAGCTCCCAGTACATCCCAGCATTCCCAGTATCCCCAGTAACCCCATCCCAGTTCACTCCCAGTATCCCCAGTAACCCCATCCCAGTAAATCCCAGTAGCTCCCAGTTCACTCCCCATATCCCCTGTATGCCCATCCCAGTAACTCCCAGTACGTCCCAGTATCCCATCCCAGTGCTCCCAGTTCAATCCCAGTTCACTCCCAGTTCCCTCACAATGACTCCCAGTTAATCCCAGTAACTCCCAGTTTGCTCCCAGTTCACTCCCAGTAACACCCAGTATCCCCATCCCAATGCTCCCAGTATCCCCAGTATCCTCCTCCCAGTATCCCCAGTATCCCCATCCCAGTTAATCCCAGTATCCCCAGTATCCCATCCCAGTTAATCCCAGTATTCCCAGTATCCCCATCCCAGTATCCCCAGATTGCCCCTCCCAGTTCACTCCCAGTATCCCCAGTATCCTCCTCCCAGTATCCCCAGTATCCTCCTCCCAGTATTCTCCCAGTATCCCATCCCAGTTAATCCCAGTATTCCCAGTATCCCCATCCCAGTAACTCCCAGTATCCCCAGTATCCCATCCCAGTTAATCCCAGTATCCCCAGTATCCCATCCCAGTATCCCCAGTATCCTCCTCCCAGTTCACTCCCAGTAGCTCCCAGTAACTCCAGTTTGCTCCCAGTATCCCCATCCCAGTTTATTCCCAGTAACTCCCAGTGGATCCCAGTAGCTCCCAGTATCCCCAGTATCCCCATCCCAATAATTCCCAGTACGTCCCAGTATCCCCAGTATCTCACTCCCAGTGCTCCCAGTGACTCCCAGCAATTCCCAGTTCAGCACTCCCAGTATTCCCAGTATCCCCCTCCCAGTATTCCCAGTAACTCCCAATTCGCTCCCAGTTTGGACCCAGTTCACCCCCTCCCAGTATTCCCAGTAACCCCTCCCAGTAAGCCCCACTAACTCCCAGTAACTCCCAGTAGCTCCCAGTATTCCCAGTATCCCACTCCCAGTGTCTCCCAGTGCTTGCAGTGACTCCCAGTAATTCCCAGTATTCCCAGTAACTCCCAGTATCCCCATCCCAGTATTCCCAGTAACTCCCAGTGTCTCCCAGTCACTCCCAGTATCCCCGGTATGCCCATCCCAGTTCACTCCCAGTAATGCCCAGTTCACTCCCAGTAATCCCAGTATATCCCTCCCAGTATTCCCAGTAACTCCCAGTTCACTCCCAGTATCCCCAGTAACCCCATCCCAGTTCACTCCCAGTATTCCCAGTAACTCCCAGTATTCCCAGTATCCCCCTCCCAGTATTCCCAGTAACTCCCAGTTCACTCCCAGTATTCCCACCAACCCCATCCCAGTAAGCCCCACTAACTCCCAGTCACTCCCAGTAGATCCCAGCAGCTCCCAGTTCACTCCCAGTAACTCCCAGTATCCCATCCCAGTAACTCCCAGTCACTCCCAGTTCACTCCCAGTGACTCCCACTAAATCCCAGTAACTCCCAGTTCATTCCCAGTTTGCTCCCAGTTCGCTCCCAGTAACTCCCAGTGTCTCCCAGTATCCCCATCCCAGTCTCTCCCAGTATTCCCAGTAACCCGAGTTCACTCCCAATAACTCCCAGTATCCCCCTCCCAGTATTCCCAGTAACTCCCAGTAGCTCCCAGTTACTCCAGTTCACTCCCAGTATTCCCAGTAACCCCTCCCAGTATTCCCAGTAACCCTCCCATTAAATCCCACTAATTCCCAGTATTCCCAGTGTCCCCCTCCCAGTATTCCCAGTAACTCCCAGTTCACTCCCAGTATTCCCAGTAACCCCTCCCAGTAAGCCCCACTAACTCCCAGTCACTCCCAGTAGCTCCCAGTATTCCCAGTAACTCCCAATTCGCTCCCAGTTCATTCCCAGTTCACTCCCAGTATTCCCAGTAACCCCTCCCAGTATTCCCAGTATCCCCCTCCCGGTGTCTCCCAGTGCTTGCAGTGGCTCCCAGTAACTCCCAGTAACTCCCAGTATCCCCATCCCAGTATTCCCAGTTCATTCCCAGTATCCCCAGTGGACCTGAACCACCCCAAATCCTCAAAATTGGGTCAAAATCAGCAAATTTTGGTCAAATTCACCCAAGAATTTCAAATTTTCACCAAACCCATCTGAAAATCCCAAAATTTCCACCAAAACCACCCCAAAATTCTCCAATTTTGGCCAAATGCAAAAACAAAATTGGGTAAAAATCACAAAATTTTGGTCCAAACCATCCCAAAACTGGAAAATTTCATCAAAACCACACCAAGAACCCCAGAATTTCATCGAAAGCACCCAAAAAGCAGCAAATTGGGGTCAAAATCAGCAAATTTTGGTCGAATTCACCCAAAAATCTCAAATTTTCACTCAAAACAACCCCAAAACTCCTCAGTTTTGTTTAAAACCATTCCAAAATATCAAATTTTCACCAATTTTCACTCAAATTTTCACCAAATTTTCACCAAATTTTCACCAAAACCACCCCAAAATTTCACCCAAACCTCTCAAATTTTGGGTCAAACCCCAACAATTTCCATCAAAACCACCCCAAATTTTCAAATTTAGACCTGAACCACCCCAAATCCTCAAAATTGGGTCAAAATCAGCAAATTTTGGTCAAAAAAAACCCCAAAAACCTCAAATTTTCACTAAAATCAACCCAAAATTGAAAATCTTCACTAAAACCACCCCAAAAATTTGAAATTTTTTATCAAAACTTTTCCAAATTTGGCCAAACGCAGCAAATTTTGCTCAAATTCACCCAAGAACCTGAAATTTTTATCCAAAACTCCAAAATTTTGGTTAAAACCACCCCAAAACTTCAAAGTTTCACCAAAACTCCCCCCGAAACCTCTCAAAATTTTGCTCCGAACCACCCAAAAAATTCCAAAATTCCATAAAAACCAACCCCAAGAATTCCGGAATTTCATCAAAACATCCCAAATTCTCAAATTTTCCTCCAAACCATCCCAAAAATTTCCAAATTTTCACTCAAACCTCTCCAATTTTGGGTCAAATTTCCACCAAAACCACTCCAAAATCTTCCAATTTTGGTGAAAACGCCCCAAAAAAACCCCAAAAAATTGGAAAACTCCCCAAATTTTTATTTTTGAATAAAACCCCAAAATCCACCCCCAAAACCCCCAAAATCCACCCCAAAAACCCCAAAATCCACCCCCAAAACCCCAAAATTCCCCAAATTTCCCCCAAATCCTCTTGGGCGCCGCCGATTTTCCCGAATTTCCGTCGTTTCCGGGATTTTTTTTTCCGTCGTTTTTGGCGTTTCCGAGGTTTCGCCGTCGATTTTCCGTCGATTTTTGGGGATTTGGGGTTGGGTTGGTTTTCGGTGGGTTTGGAGCCATTTTGGGCGATTTCAAACCATTTTTGGTGCTTTTCATCCAAATTTTGGTGGGTTTTGACCAAATTTTTGATGGTTTCCAGAAATTTCCGTTGAGTTTTGACCATTTTTGGAAGGTTTCAAACCAATTTTTGATGATTTCAAGACCTTTCCATTGAGTTTACACCAATTTTTGCCATTTTCAAGCCAAATTTTGGTGGGTTTTGACCAATTTTTGATGACTTCAAGACCTTTCTGTTGGGTGGGAACCAATTTTGGATGTTCCGATCTCATTTTGTTGAGTTTTGACCATTTTTGGACGGTTTCAAACCAATTTTTGATGATTTCAAGACCCTTCCATTGAGTTTTCACCAATTTTTGCCATTTTCAAGCCAAATTTTGGTGGGTT
Source organism: Zonotrichia leucophrys gambelii (assembly GCF_028769735.1). Taxonomy (NCBI): domain Eukaryota; kingdom Metazoa; phylum Chordata; class Aves; order Passeriformes; family Passerellidae; genus Zonotrichia; species Zonotrichia leucophrys. Next base: position 45,380 of record NW_026992498.1, on the reverse strand, counting down.
TTGACCAATTTTTGATGGTTTCCAGACCTTTCCGTTGAGTTTTGACCATTTTTGGAAGGTTTCAAACCAATTTTTGATTATTTCAAGACCTTTCCATTGAGTTTTCACCAATTTTTGCCATTTTCAAGCCAAATTTTGGTGGGTTTTGACCAATTTTTGATGGTTTCAAGACCTTTCCGTTGAGTTTCACCAATTTTTGATGGTTTCCAGACCTTCCTGTGGAGTTTTGACCATTTTTGGTGGTTTCAAACCATTTTTTGATTATTTCAAGACCTTTCCATTGAGTTTACACCAATTTTTGCCATTTTCAAGCCAAATTTTGGTGGGTTTTGACCAATTTCCGATGGTTTCCAGACCTTTCCGTTGAGTTTTGACCATTTTTGGATGGTTTCAAACCATTTTTTGATTATTTCAAGACCCTTCCATTGAGTTTACACCAATTTTTGCCATTTTCCAGCCCAATTTTGGTGGGTTTAGACCAATTTTTGATGGTTTTAAGACCCTTCCATTGGGCTCACACCAATTTTTGGCACTTTCAAGCCATTTTTGGTGGTTTCAGGCCACTTTTGGATTTTTCAAGACCATTCTGCTGGGTTTGGACCAAATTCTGGTGGTTTCAAGCCAAATTTTCGATGGCTTCAGGACCTTTCCGTTGAGTTTTGACCATTTTTGGTGCGTTTTGACCAATTTTTGATGTTTCAAGACCTTTCTGTTGGGTTTGTACCAATTTTCAATGGTTTCAAGACAGTTCCAATGAGTTTTGACCATTTTTTGGTGGTTTCAAACCATTTTTGGTGGGTTTACACCAATTTTTGATGGTTTCAAGACTTTTCCATTGGGTTTCCACCGATTTTTGATGCTTTCAAGACCTTTCTATTGGGTTTACACCAATTTTTGCCATTTTCAAGCCAATTTTGGTGGGTTCAGGCCAATATTTGCTGCTTTCAAACCAATTTTTGATGGTTTCAGGACCCTTCCATGGAGTTTAAAACCACTTTTGCCATTTTTCAAGCCAATTTTGGTGGGTTTAGGGCAATTTTGGATGTTTCAAGACCTTTCTGTTGGGTTTAGACCAATTTTTGGTGGGTTTAGGTCAATTTTGAGCGGCTTCAAGACCTTTCCATTGAGTTTCAACCATTTTCGATGGTTTCCAGACCTTTCAGTTGAGTTTTAACCATTTTTTGATGGTTTTAAACCATTTTTTGGTGGGTTTAGGACAATTTTTGATTGTTTCAAGACCTTCCCATTGAGTTTCCACCAATTTTGGGCATTTTCAAGCCAATTTTGGTGGGTTCAAGCCAATATTTGCAGATTTTAAACCAATTTTTGACGTTTCAAGAATTTTCTGTTGGGTTTGGACCGAATTTTGGTGGTTTCAAACCAATTTTTGATGGCTTCAGGACCTTTCCGTTGAGTTTTGACCATTTTTGGTGCGGTTTGACCAATTTTTGATCGTGTCAAGACCTTTCTGTTGGGTTTGTACCAATTTTCAATGGTTTCAAGACAGTTCCAATGAGTTTTGACCATTTTTTGGTGGTTTCAAACCATTTTTGGTGGGTTTACACCAATTTTTGATGGTTTCAAGATCTTCCTGTTGAGTTTCCACCAATTTTTGGCATTTTCAAGCCAATTTTGGTGGGTTCGGGCCAATATTTGTTGGTTTCAAACCAATTTTCGATGGTTTCAGGACCTTTCTGTTGGGTTTTGACCATTTTTTGATGGTTTCAAACCATTTTTGGTGGTTTTAAGACCCTTCCATTGGGCTTACACCAATTTTGGTGGTTTCAAGGCAATTTTTGGTGCATTTTGACCAATTTTTGATGGTTTTAAGACCCTTCCATTGAGTTTACACCAATTTTTGGCATTTTCAAGCCATTTTTGTTGAGTTCAGGCCAATTTTTGACATTTCAAGATCTTGCTGTTGGGTTTGGACCAAATTTTGGTGGTTTAAAGCCAATTTTTGGTGAGTTCAGGCCAATTTTTGATACTTCCAAGACCTTTCCGTTGAGTTTCCACCAATTTTTGGCATTTTCAAGCCATTTTTGGTGGTTTCAGGCCACTTTTGGATTTTTCAAGACCTTTCTGTTGGCTTGGGACCAAATTTTGGTGGTTTCAAACCATTTTTGGTGGATTTCAACCAATTTTTGATGGTTTCAAGACCTTTGTATTGAGTTTCCACCAATTTTTGGCATTTTCAAGCCATTTTTGGTGGGTTTAGGTCAATTTTTATGTTTCAAGATCTTTCTGTTGAGTTTTGACCAAATTTTGGTGGTTTCAAACCATTTCTGGTGGGTTTACACCAATTTTTGATGCTTTCAAGACCTTTCCATTTGGTTTACACCAATTTTTGGCTTTTTCAAGCCAATTTTTGGCATTTTCAAGCCAATTTTGGCAGCTTTAGGCCCATTTTTATGATTTCAAAGCCTTTCTTTAGGATTTGAACCATTTTTGGAAGGTTTTAACCCATTTCTGGCGGTTGCAGAACAATTTTCGATGGCTCCAAGACTTTTCTGCCAGGTTTGAACCAATTCCTGACGGTTTCATGCATTTTTTGATGATTTCAAGGTGTTTCTCTTGAGTTTTGATCAATTTTTGAGAGTTTCACCCATTTCTGGACGATTTCAAAACTTTTCTGTGGAGTTTCGACCAAGTTTTGGTGGTTTCAAACTATTTTTGATAATTTCACCTATTTTTTGATGATTTCAAGACCTTGGGTTTCAACGGATTTTTGATGGTTTCACTCATTTCTGGATGATTTTAAAACTTTTCTGCCGAGTTTTGACCAAGTTTTGGTGGTTTCAAACCATTTTTGGTGGCTTCAAACGTTTTGGATTTGTTTCCCATCAGTTTTTGATGGTTTTGAGCCATTTTCTCTCATTTTCAACCCATTTTTGATGGGTTCAACCCAAGCTTTGTTGGATTCAAGACCTTTCTTGGGTTTCGACGGATTTTTGATGGTTTCACCCATTTCTGGATGATTTTAAAACTTTTCTGCTGAGTTTTGACCAAGTTTTGGTGATTTCAAACCATTTCAGGTGGTTTCAAACCATTTCGGATTCATTTTCCACCAATTTTTTTATCTTCCAACCCATTCTTGTTCGTTCCAACCCATTTTTACCAATTTCCAACCCATTTTTGATGGTTCCAAGCCAATCCCATTCACTCACCACCAACTTTTGCTGCTTTCCCACCAATTTTTGTCACTTCCAATCCATTTTTACCAATTTCAACCCATTTTTGATGGTTCCAAGGTAATCTGATTTACTCACCACCAATTTTTGGTGCTTCCAACCCATTTTTCATGGTTCCAAGCCAATCCCATTCGCTCACCCCCAACTTTTGTCTTCTTCAACCCATTTTTACCAATTCCAACCCATTTTTGATGGTTCCAAGCAAATTCCATTTCGTCACCACCAACTTTTGTCGCTTTCCCACCAATTTTTGGTGCTTCCAACCCATTTTTTCTCTTTTCTGACCAATTTTGGAGGGTTCCAACCCATTTTTGACGGTTCCAACCAATTTTCCATTCGCTCACCACCAACTTTTGTCTCTTCCAACCCATTTTTGTTGCTTTCCCACCCATTTTTGTCTTTTCTGACCCATTTTGGATGGTTCCAACCCATTATTTGATGGTTCCAAGGTAATTCCATTCACTCACCACCAATTTTTGTCCCTTCCCACCCATTTTTGTCTCTTTCAACCCATTTTTGATGGTTCCAAGGTAATCTGATTTACTCACCACCAATTTTTGGTGCTTCCAACCCATTTTTGTCTCTTCCAACCCATTTTTGACGGTTCCAATCCAACTCCATTCGCTCACCACCAACTTCTGTCTTTTCCAACCCATTTTTACCAATTCCAACCCATTTTTGATGTTTCCAGCCAATCCCATTCACTCACCACCAATTTTTTTTTGCTTTCCCACCAATTTTTGTCTCTTCCAACCCATTTTTGATGGTTCCAAGGTAATTTGATTTACTTACCACCAATTTTTGGTGCTTCCAACCCATTTTTGTCTCTTCCAACCCATTTTGGATGTTTCGAGCCAATCCCATTCACTCACCACCAATTTTTTTTTTGCTTTCCCACCAACTTTTGTCTCTTCCAACCCATTTTCATCACTTCCAACCCATTTTTGATGGTTCCAACCCAATTCCATTCGCTCACCACCAACTTTTGTCTTCTTCAACCCATTTTTACCAAACCCAACACATTTTTACCAATTCCAACCCATTTTTGATGGTTCCAACCCAACTCCATTGGCTCAACACCAACTTTCACCTCTTCCAACCCATTTTTACCAATTCCAACCCATTTTTGTCATTTCCAACCCATTTTTGTCGGTTCCAACCCAATCCCATTCGCTCACCATCAACTTTTGTCACTTTCCCGTCAACTTTTGTCTCTTCCAACCCATTTTCACCAATTCCAACCCATTTTTGATGGTTCCAAGCCAATCCCATTCGCTCACCACCAACTTTTGCTGCTTTAAACCAATTTTTGTAATTTCCAGCCCATTTTTGATGGTTCCAACCCAACTCCATTCGCTCACCCCCAATTTCCGTCGCTTTCCAACCCATTTTCCGCCGCTTTCCCACCCATTTTTCTCTCTCTTCCAACCCATTTTTTGTCTTTTCCAGCCCATTTTTGTCTTTTCTGACGCATTTTGGACGGTTCCAACCCATTTTTGACGGTTCCAACCCATTTTTGATGGTTCCAACCCAACTCCATTCGCTCACCACCAACTTTCACCTCTTCCAACCCATTTTTACCAAGTCCAACCCATTTTTGATGGTTCCAAGCCAATTCCATTCGCTCACCACCATTTTTTGCCACTTTAAACCAATTTTTGTCTCTTCCAACCCATTTTTTACCAATTCCAACCCATTTTTGATGGTTCCAACCCAACTCCATCCCCTCACCCCCAACTTCCGTCCCTTTCCAACCCATTTTCCGATGCTTTCCCACCCATTTTTTTTCTCTCTTCCAACCCATTTTTTGTCTTTTCCAGCCCATTTTTGTCTTTTCTGACCCATTTTTTGATGGTTCCCACCAATCCCATTCACTCACCACCAACTTTTGTCATTTCCAACCCATTTTCATCACTTCCAACCCATTTTTGGTGGTTCCAAGCCAACTCCATTCGCTCCCCACCAACTTTCACCTCTTCCAACCCATTTTCACCAATTCCAACCCATTTTTGGTGGTTCCAAGGCAATCCCGTTCTCTCACCACCAACTTTTCTCTTTTTTCCACCAATATTTGTCATTTCCAACCCATTTTTGATGGTTCCAACCCAACTCCATTCGCTCACCCCCAACTTTTGTCCCTTCCCACCCCATTTTCCGCCGCTTTCCCACCATTTTTTTTCTCTCTTCCAACCCATTTTTTGTCTTTTTGCATTTTCCAACCCATTATTTGATGGTTCCATTCCATTTTGGACGGTTCCAACCCATTTTTGGTGGTTCCAAGGCAATCCCATTCTCTCACCACCAACTTTTCTCTTTTTTCCCACCAATATTTGTCTTTTCCAACCCGTTTTCATCACTTCCAACCCATTTTTGATGGTTCCAAGGCAATTCCATTCGCTCACCACCAACTTTTGCTGCTTTAAACCAATTTTTGTAATTTCCAACCCAGTTTTTGATGGTTCCAAGCGAATTCCATTCCCTCACCACCAACTTTCGTTGCTTTCCAACCCATTTTTACCAATTCCAACCCATTTTTGATGTTTCGAGCCAATCCCATTCGCTCGCCACCAACTTTTACCTCTTCCAACCCATTTTTTGTCTTTTCCAGCCCATTTTTGTCTTTTCCGACCCATTTTGGATGGTTCCAACCCATTTTTTGATGGTTCCATCCCATTTTGGACGGTTCCAACCCATTTTTGGTGGTTCCAAGCCAATCCCATTCACTCACCACCAACTTTTCTCTTTTTTCCCACCAACTTTTGTCACTTCCAACCCATTTTTGTCACTTCCAACCCATTTTTGACGGTTCCAACCCAACTCCATTGGTTCAACACCAACTTTCACCTCTTCCAACCCATTTTTACCAATTCCAACCCATTTTTGTCACTTCCAACCCATTTTTACCAATTCCACCCCATTTTTGTCATTTCCAACCCATTTTTGTCATTTCCAACCCATTTTTGATGGTTCCAACCCAACTCCATTTGCTCACCCCCAACTTCCGTCCCTTTCCAACCCATTTTCCGCCGCTTTCCCACCATTTTTTTTCTCTCTTCCAACCCATTTTTTCTTTTTTCCAACCCATTTTTGTCTTTTCCGACCCATTTTGGATGGTTCCCACCAATCCCATTCCCTCACCCCCAACTTTTGTCATTTCCAACCCATTTTTGTCACTTCCAAACCATTTTGGATGGTTCCAAGGCAACTCCATTTGCTCACCACCAACTTTTGTCTTCTTCAACCCAGTTTTACCAATTCCAACCCATTTTTACCAATTCCAACCCATTTTTGATGTTTCGAGCCAATCCCATTCACTCACCCCCAACTTTTGTCATTTCCAACCCATTTTTGTTGCTTTCCCACCCATCTTTTTCTCTTTTCCAACCCATTTTTCGTCTTTTCCAGCCCATTTTTGTCTTTTTTAACCTATTTTTTGATGGTTCCAACCCATTTTTTTGATAGTTCCATCCCATTTTGGACAGTTCTAACCCATATTTGATGGTTCCAAGCCAACTCCATTCGCTCCCCACCAACTTTCACCTCTTCCAACCCATTTTCACCAATTCCAACCCATTTTTGATGGTTCCAACCAATCCCATTCACTCACCACCAACTTTTGTCTTTTTTCCACCAATTTTTGTCTCTTCCAACCCATTTTTGTCCCTCCCAACCCATTTTTGATGGTTCCAACCCAACTCCATTCGCTGACCACCAACTTTCATCTCTTCCAACCCATTTTTACCAATTCCAACCCATTTTTTACCAATTCCAGCCCATTTTTGATGGTTCCAAGCCAACTCCATTCGCTCACCACCAACTTTTGTCTCTTCCAACCCATTTTTGGTACTTCCAACCCATTTTTGCCAATTCCAACCCATTTTCATCACTTCCAACCTATTTTTTGTCAGTTCCAAGCCAATCCCATTCACTCACCACCAACTTTCGTCGCTTTCCAACCCATTTTCACCAATTCCAACCCATTTTTGATGGTTCCCAGCCAATTCCATTGGCTCACCACCAACTTTTGCTGCTTTAAACCAATTTTTGTCATTTCCAACCCATTTTTGATGGTTCCAACCCAACTCCATTCACTCACCACCAACTTTTACCTCTTCCAACCCATTTTTAACAATTCCAACCCATTTTTACCAATTCCAACCCATTTTTCTCATTTCCAACCCATTTTTGACGGTTCCAACCAATTTTCCATTCGCTGACCACCAACTTTTGTCTCTTCCAACTCATTTTTCGTCTTTTCCAGTCCATTTTTGTCTTTTCCAATCCATTCTTTGATGGTTCCATCCCATTTTGGATGGTTCTAACCCCATTTTGATGGTTCCAAGCCAATCCCATTCACTCACCACCAACTTTTGTCTTTCTTCCCACCAATATTTGTCTTTTCCAACCCATTTTTGTCCCTTCCAACCCATTTTTGGTGGTTCCAAGGCAATCCCATTGGCTCACCATCAACTTTTGCTGCTTTAAACCAATTTTTGTAATTTCCAACCCATTTTTGATGGTTCCAAGCCAACTCCATTGGCTCAACACCAACTTTTGTCTCTTCCAACCCATTTTTACCAATCCCACCCCATTTTCGTCACTCCCAACCCATCTTTGATGGTTCCAAGGTAATTTCATTCACCCACCACCAACTTTCGTCTGTTTCCCACCAACTTCCATCTTTTCCAACCCATTTTCACCAATTCCAACCCATTTTTGATGCTTCCAAGCCAACTCCATTGGCTCACCCCCGACTTCCGTCCCTTTCCAACCCAGTTTTACCAATTCCAACCCATTTTTTGTCAAATCCAAGCCAACTCCGTTCACTGACTGCCAACTTTCACCTCTTCCAACCCATTTTTACCAATTCCAACCCATTTTTGACGGTTCCAAGCCAATTCCACCAACAACTTCTGTCTCTTCCAACCCATTTTTGTTGCTTTCCCACCCATTTTTTTCTTTCTTCCAATCCATTTTTTGTCTTTTCCAGCCCATTTTTGTCTTTTCCGACCCATTTTGGATGGTTCCAACCCATTTTTGATGGTTCCAAGCCAACTCCATTCACTCACCATCAACTTTTGTCTTCTTCAACCCATTTTAACCAATTCCGACCCATTTCTAATGGTTCCAACCCAACTCCATTCACTCACCACCAACTTTTGCCTCATCCAACCCATTTTTGGTACTTCCAACCCATTTTTGCCAATTCCAACCCATTTTTGATGTTTCCAAGCCAATCCCATTCTCTCACCACCAACTTTTCTCTTTTTTCCACCAATATTTGTCTTTTGCAGCCCATTTTTGATGGTTCCAACCCAACTCCATTCACTCACCCCCAACTTCCATCCCTTTCCACCCCATTTTCCACCGCTTTCCCACCACTTTTTTTCTCTCTTTTCCAGCCCATTTTTTCTCTTTTCCAGCCCATTTTTGTCTTTTCCGACCCATTTTTGTCACGTCCAACCCATTTTTGATGGTTCCAGGCCAATCCCATTCGCTCACCACCAAATTTTGTCTTCTTCAACCCATTTTTACCAATTCCAACCCATTTTTGTCATTTCCAACCCAACTCCATTCACTCACCCCCAACTTCCATCCCTTTCCACCCCATTTTCCACCGCTTTCCCACCACTTATTTTCCTCTTTTCCAACCCATTTTTGACCATTTCAACTCCGTCTCTTTAATGCTCCCGCCGCCTCCGACAACGCCGCGTCCGACAACGCCGCCGCCATCGCTCCAACTCTTCCTCCTCCTCCTCCTCCCCCCTCCAAACAAACCCCCCTCCCACCCCACCCCAGGGGCAAAAAAAAACCCAAAAGTCACGTTTTTTATTATTATTTTTGGATCTGGAATATAAAAAGGCGCAGGTTGATGTTCTTGGCCGCCAGCAGTTTGTTGCACTCCACCGAGTCGACGATGGGCAGCGCCATGTAGTCGGTCTCGTTGCTCTCGTTGCTGAAGACGAAGTGGTAGATGACCGGGTTGATCTTGACGTCGTCGTAGGGCCCCTCGAGGAGGAGGAAGGAGCACTCCATGGGCGAGTTGACCTTGCTCTTGAGGATCAGCTGGAAGCTCAGCGTGCGCTTGCACGACAGGTTGGGGTTGCGCTCCGAGTCGTTGACGCGCGCCTTCAGCACCCACGTCTGGTTGAGCACCGTCAGCCGCGGCGTCTCGTAGTACAGGCGCGTGATGAAGTCGTCCGTGCGGTACGGGCGGAACTGAACCTCTGGGAAAAGAGGAAAAATGAGAAAAAATTGGGGTTAGATGGGAAAAGGGTCGGGAATAATGCTGGGATAGAGCAGAAATTGTTATTGAATTTTAACGGATTCATCGAGGTCTGAGAAGGTTCCAGGAGCCACCATCAGGTCCTACAAGGATTCACCAGGATCCTACAAAATTCCACCAATTATCACCAGATCCTAACTGGATTCACCAGGATACTACAAAATTCACAAAATTCTTATCAGACCTTAAAAGGATTCACCAGGATCCTACAAAAGTTCTGGAATCATCAACAGATCCTAACAGGGTTCACCATTTTCCTACAGAAATCCCAGTCCATCCCAGTCCATCCCAGTCCATCCCAGTCCATCCCAGTCCATCCCAGTCCATCCCAGTCCGATCCCAGTCCATCCCAGTCCATCCCAGTCCATCCCAGTCCATCCCAGTCCATCCCAGTTCCATCCCAGTCTATCCCAGTCCATCCCAGTCCATCCCAGTCCATCCCAGTCCATCCCAGTCCATCCCAGTCCCTCCCAGTCCATCCCAGTCCATCCCAGTCCATCCCAGTCCATCCCAGTCCATCCCAGTCCATCCCAGTCCATCCCAGTCCATCCCAGTCTATCCCAGTCCATCCCAGTCCATCCCAGTCCATCCCAGGGCACTGTCTCGTAGTACAGGCGCGTGATGAAGTCGTCCGTGCGGTACGGGCGGAACTGAACCTCTGCCAAATGGGGAAAAGTCAAAAAAAATTGGAATTAGATGGGAAAAGGGTTGGGAATAACGCTGGGATAGGGCAGGAGCTGTTGCTGAATTTTAACGGATTCATCGGGGTCTGAGAAGGTTCCAGGAGCCACCATCAGGTCCTACAAGAATTGACTTCCATCTCGCAAAATTCCCAAATTAATCAGTGGATTCCAACAGGGTTCACCAGGATCCCACAAAATTCCTGGAATTCTCATCAGCTCCTAAAGAGGATTCACCATGGATCCCATCAGGATCCACCAGGACCCGACAAATTCCAAAATTTCTCAATGGATCCCGCAAGACTTTGTCAGGATCCCACAAAATTCCCCACAATTTTCATCGGATCCCAAACCAGATTTAATGTGATCCTACAAAATTCCCGGAATTTTCAATGGATCCCAAAAGGATTCACCAGGATCCCACAGAATTCCCAAAATTTTCATTGGATCTTATATAAAATCCAACTTTATCCCACAAAATTCCCGGAATTTTCATCGGATCCCGAACTGGATTCACCAGGATCCCACAAAATTCCCCAAATTTCCATCAGATCCCAAAAGGATTCACCAGGATCCCATAAGATTCCCAGAATTTTAATCGGATCCCAAATAAAATCCATCTTTATCCCACAAAATTCCCAAATTTTCACCAGATCCCAAACTGGATTCAATCTTATCCTACAGAATTCCCAAAATTTTCACCAGATCCTACAAGGATTCCCCAGGATCCCACAGAATTCCCGGAATTATCAATGGATCCTACAAGGATTCACCAAGATCCCACAAAATTCCCAAAATTATCACCGGATCCCAAAAAAAATCCAAGCTCATCCTACAAAACTTCCAAGAATTTTCACCAGATCCCAAAAGAATTCATCATCATCCTACAGAATTCCCAGAATTCCCAAGAGATCCCAAAAGGATTCCCCAGGATCCCACAGAATTCCCAGAATTATCATCGGATCCCAAACAAAATCCAACTTTATCCAACAAAATTCCCCAAATTTTCACCGGATCCCAAACTGGATTCAATCTTATCCTACAGAATTCCCAAAATTTTCCCCAGATCCTACAAGGATTCCCCAGGATCCCACAGAATTCCCAGAATTTTCATTGGATCTTATACAAAATCCAACTTTATCCCACAAAATTCCTGGAATTTTCACCAGATCCCAAACCGGATTCACCAAGATGCCACAAAATTCCCCAAATTTCCATCGGATCCCAAAAGGATTCCCCAGGATCCCACAGAATTCCCAGAATTATCATCGGATCCCAAATAAAATCCAATTTCACCCCACAAAATTCCCCAAATTTTCACCAGATCCCAAACTGGATTCAATCTTATCCTACAGAATTCCCAAAATTTTCACCAGATCCTACAAGGATTCCCCAGGATCCCACAGAATTCCTGGAATTATCAATGGATCCCAAAAGGATTCCCCAGGATCCCACAAAATTCCCAGAATTTTCATCGGATCCCAAATAAAATTCAACTTTATCCCACAAAATTCTCCAAATTTCCATCAGATTCCAAAAGGATTCCCCAGGATCCCACAGAATTCCCAGAATTATCATTGGATCCCAAATAAATTCCAACTTTATCCCACAAAATTCCCCAAATTTTCACCGGATCCCAAACTGGATTCAATCTTATCCTACAGAATTCCCAAAATTTTCACCAGATCCTACAAGGATTCCCCAGGATCCCACAGAATTCCCAGAATTTTCATTGGATCCCAAATAAAATCCAACTTTATCCCACAAAATTCCCCAAATTTTCATCGGATCCCGAACTGGATTCCCCAGGATCCCACAAAATTCCCCAAATTTTCATCGGATCCAAAATAAATTCCAACTTTATCCCACAAAATTCCCCAAATTTTCACCGGATCCCAAACCGGATTTAACGTGATCCTACAGAATTCCTGGAATTCTGAATGGATCCAACAAAATTCCCAGAATTTCCCACAGATCCCAAACCGGATTCACCAGGATCCCACAAAATTCCCAAAATTCCACCGGATCCCAAAGCGGCAACGTCGGAATCCCCAAAAAAATTCCCAAATTTCTCCTCGGATTTTGGGGAATTCCCGGAATCCCAGGTTGGTCTTTAGTGGAGGATCGGGTTTTCTGGAAGCTGAGCAGGATGAAGGAATTTTGGGAAAAAATCAGAAAAGGCCAAAAAAGAACCTTTGGAAAATCTTGGAGGACCTTTGGAGAACCCCAAAAAACCTTCTGAGAACCTCAATAGACCTTCAGGAGAACCCATAAAACCTTTTCAAAACCATGGAGAACCTTCAGAAGACTCCATAAAACCTTCTGAAAACCATGGAAAACACTTGAGGAACCAATAAAACCTTCTCAAAATCCCATAAAACCCTTGAAGAACCCCATAAAACCTTTTGAGAACCTCAAAGAACCTTCAGAAGACCCCATAAAACCTTCTGGAATCCATAGAGAAGCCTTAGAGAACCCCATAAAACCTTCTAAAAACCATGGACAATTCTTGAAGAACCCAAAACAACCTTCTGGAAACCATGGAGAACCTTTGGAGAACCCCATAAAACCTTCTGAGAACCTCAAGAGACCTTCAGGAGAACCCACAAAACCTTCTCAAAACCATGGAGAACCTTCAGCAGACCACATAAAACCTTCTGAGAACCTCAAGGAACGTTCTGAAGACCCCATAAAACCTTCTGAGAACCATGGAGAACCTTCAGAAGACTCCATAAAGCCTTCTGGAAACAATGGAGAACCTTCAGAACACCCCATAAAGCCTTCTGGAATCCATAGAGAAGCCTTAGAGAACTCCATAAAACCTTCTGAGAACCTAAGAGAAGCTTCTGGAGACCCCATAAACCTTCTGGAAACCATGGACAACCCTTGGAGAACCCCATAAAACCTTCTGAGAACCTCAAGGAACCTTCTGAAGACCCCATAAAACCTTCTGGAAACCATGGAGAACCTTTAGGAGAACTCCATAAAACCTTCTGGAATCCATGGAGAACCCTTGGAGAACCCCATAAAACCTTCTAAAAACCGTGGACAATTCTTGAAGAACCCAAAACAACCTTCTGGAAACCATGGAGAACCTTTGGAGAACCCCATAAAACCTTCTGAGAACCTCAAGAGACCTTTAGAAGACTCCATAAAACCTTCTGGAAACCATGGAGAAAGTTTGGAGCATCCCACAAAACCTTCTGAGAACCTCTAGGAACCTTCTGGAAACCATTGAAAACCCTTGACGAACTCCATAAAACCTTCTAAGAACCTCAGGAAACCTTCATAAAACTCCATAAAACCTGCTGGAATCCATGGAGAACCTTTGAAGAACCCATAAAACCTTCTGAGGACCTCAGGGAACGTTCTAAAGACCCCATAAAACCTTCTGAGAACCATGGGAACCCTTGGACAACCCCATAAAACCTTCTAGAAACCGTGGACAATTCTCGAAGACCCCAAAACAACCTTCTGGAAACCATGGAGAACCTTTGGAGAACCCCATAAAACCTTCTGAGAACCTCAAGGAACCTTCTGAAGAACCCATAAAACCTTCTGAAAACCATGGAGAACCTTCAGAAGACTCCATAAAACCTTCTGGAAACCATGGAGAACCTTTGGAGAACCCCATAACACCTTCTGGAATCCATAGGGAACCTTCTGAAGGCCCCATGAAACCTTCTGGAATCCATGGAGAACCCTTGGACAACCCCATAAAACCTTCTGAGAACCTCAAGGAACCTTCTGAAGACCCCATAAAACCTTCTGGAAACCATGGAGAACCTTTGGAGAACCCCATAAAACCTTCTGAGAACCTCAAGGAACCTTCTGAAGACCCCATAAAACCTTCTGGAAACCATGGAGAACCTTCTGAAGACCTCCATAAAACCTTCTGGAAACCATGGAGAACCTTCAGAAGACTCCATAAAACCTTCTGGAAACCATGGAGAACCCTTGGAGAACCCCATAAAACCTTCTAAAAACCGTGGACAATTCTTGAAGACCCCATAAAACCTTCTGGAAACCATGGAGAACCTTTGGAGAACCCCATAAAACCTTCTGAGAACCTCAATAGACCTTCAGGAGAACCCACAAAACCTTCTGAAATCCATGGAGAAAGTTTGGAAGACCTCACAAAACCTTCTGAGAACCTCAAGGAACCTTCTGAAGAACCCACAAAACCTTCTCAAAACCATGGAGAACCTTTGGAGAACCCCATAAGACCTTCTGAGAACCTCAAGAGACCTTTAAAAAACTCCATAAAACCTTCTGGAATCCATGGAGAACCTTTGGAGGACCCCATAAGACCTTATGAAGACCCCACAAAACCACCTGCAAACCATGGAGAACCTTCTGAAGACCCCATAAAACCTTCACAAAACTCCATAAAACCTTCTGAGAACCTCAAGGAACCTTCTGAAGACTCCATAAAACCTTCTGGAAACCATGGACAACCCTTGGAGAACTCCATAAAACCTTCTGAGAACCTCATGAGACCTTCAGAAAACCCCATAAAACCTTCTGGAAATCATGGAGAACCTTCAGAAGACCCCATAAAACCTTCTAAAAACCATAGAGATTCTTTAAAATACTCCACAAAACCTTCTGAAATTCATGGAGAACCTTCAGAAGACCCCATAAAACCTCCAGAAAACCATGGAGAACCTTCAGAAGACCCCATAAAACCTTCTCAAAACCATGGAGAACCTTCAGAAGACTCCATAAAACCTTCTGAAAACCATGGAGAACCTTCAGAAGACCCCATAAAACCTTCTAAAAACCATGGACAACATTTGGAGAACCCCATAAAACCTTCTCAAAATCCCATAAAACCCTTGAAGAACCCCATAAAACCCTCTGAGAACCTCAAGGAACCTTCTGAAGACCTCATAAAACCTTCTGGAAACCATGGACAACCTTCAGAAGACCCCATAAAACCTTCTGAAAACCATGGAGAACCTTCAGAAGACCCCATAAAACCTTCTTAAAACCATGGAGATCCTTCAGAAGACCCCATAAAACCTTCTCAAAACCATAGAGATTCTTTAAAATACTCCATAAAACCTCCTGAAATCCATAGAGAACCTTCAGAAGACCCCACAAAGCCTCCTAAAAACCATGGAGAACCTTCAGAAGACTCCATAAAACCTTCTGGAAACCATGGAGAACCTTCAGAAAACTCCATAAAACCTTTTAAAAACCATGGAGAACCTTTAGAAGACCACATAAAACCTTCAGAAAACCATGGAGAACCTTCAGAAGACCCCATAAAACCTTCTGGAAACCACGGAGAACATTTGGAGAACCCAATAAAACCTTCTCGAAATCCCATAAAACCCTTGAAGAACCCATAAAACCTCTGAGAACCTCAAGGAACCTTGTGAAGACTCCATAAAACCTCCTGGAAACCATGGACAACCTTCAGAAGACCTCATAAAACCTTCTCAAAACCATGGAGAACCTTCAGAAGACCTCGTAAAACCTTTTTAAAACCATGCAGAACCTTAGAAGACCCAAAAAACCTTCTCAAAACCCTAGAGATTCTTTAAGATACTTCATAAAACCTTCTCAAAACCATAGAGAACCTTCAAAAGACCCCATAAAACCTTCTCAAAACCATGGAGAACCTTGAGAAGACTCCATCAAACCTTCTGGAAACCATAGAGAACCTTCAAAAGACTCCATGAAACCTTTTAAAAACCATGAAGAACCTTCAGAAAACTCCATAAAGCCTTCTCAAAACTATGGACAACCTTTAGAAGACCCCATAAAACCTTTTCAAAACCATGGAAAACCTTCAGAAGACTCCATAAAACCTTCTCAAAATCATGGAAAACCTTCAGAAGACTCCATAAAACCTTCTCAAAACCATGGAGAACCTTCAGAAGACTCCATGAAACCTTCAGAAAACCATGGAGAACCTTCAGAAAACTCCATAAAACCTTCTGAAAACCATAAGGAACATTTGGACAACCCAATAAAACCTTCTCGAAATCCCATAAAACCCTTGGAGAACCCCATAAAACCTTCTGAGAACCTCAAGGAACCTTCTGAAGACCCCATAAAACCTTCTGGAAACCATGGAGAACCTTCAGAAGACCCCATAAAACCTTCTGAAAACCATGGACAACCTTCAGAAGACTCCATAAAACCTTCTCAAAACCATGGAGAACCTTCAGAAGACTCCATAAAACCTTCTGAAAACCATGGAGAACCTTCAGAAGACTCCATAAAACCTTCTCAAAACCATGGAGAACCTTCAGAAGACTCCATAAAACCTTCTGGAAACCATGGAGATCCTTCAGAAAACTCCATAAAACCTTCTGAAAACCATGGAGAACCTTCAGAAGACCCCATAAAACCTTCTGGAAACCATGGAGAACCTTCAGAAGACTCCATAAAACCTTCTGGAAACCATGGAGAACCTTCAGAAGACCCCATAAAACCTTCTAAAAACCATGGAGAACCTTCAGAAGACCCCATAAAACCTTCTGGAAACCATGGAGAACCTTCAGAAGACCCCATAAAACCTTCTCAAAACCATGGAGAACCTTCAGAAGACTCCATAAAACCTTCTGGAAACCATGGAAAACCCTTGGAGAACCACATAAAACCTTCTCAAAATCCCATAAAACCCTTGAAGAACCCCATAAAACCCTCTGAGAACCTCAAGGAACCTTCTGAAGACCTCATAAACCTCCTGGAAACCATGGAGAACCTTCAGAAGACCCCCTAAAACCACCTGCAAACCATGGAGAACCTTCAGGAGACCCCATAAAACCTTTTTAAAACCATGGAGAACCTTCAGAAAACTCCATACAACCTTCTCAAAACTATAGACAACCTTTAGAAGACCCCATAAAACCTTCTCAAAACCATGGAGAACCTTCAGAAAACTCCATAAAACCTTCTCAAAACCATGGAGAACCTTCAGAAAACCCCATAAAACCTTCTCAAAACCATAAAGAACCTTCTGGAGACCATGGAAAACCTTCAGAAAACTCCATAAAACCTTCTGAAAAACTCAAGGAACCTTCTAAAGACCTCATAAAACCTTCTCAAAACCATGGAGAACCTTCAGAAGACCCCATAAAACCTTCTGGAAACCATGCAGAACCTTCAGAAGACCCCATAAAACCTTCTGGAAACCATGGAGAACCTTCAGAAGACCCCATAAAACCTTCTCAAAACCATGGAGAACCTTCAGAAGACCCCATAAAACCTTCTGAAAACCATGGAGAACCTTCAGAAGGCCCCATAAAACCTTCTGAAATCCATGGAGAACCTTCTGAAGACTCCATAAAACCTTCTCAAAACCATAGAGAACCTCTAGAAGACCTCATAAAACTTTCTGGTAACCATGGAGAACCTTCAGAAGACTCCATAAAACCTTCTGAAATCCATGGAGAACCTTCAGAAGACCCCATAAAACCTTCTGGAAACCATGGAGAACCTTCAGAAGACCCCATAAAACCTCCAGAAAACCCCATAAATTTTGGGAATTTTGGAAATTCCATGGAATTTTCTGGAATTGTGGTGGCCCCGTACCGGTGTAGCCGATCTTCTCGAAGCTGAGCAGGCTGAAGATGCTGTTGTAGAGCTGCATCTCCTTCTTGCGCGTTTGGTCCATCTCGTCCAGGATGTCCATGAGCTCGTTGCCCGTCTTGGTGGGGTGCGAGCACTCGGCCTCGTGCACCGACAGCTCGTGGAAGGGGCCCTGCCAGGGACACCCGATGCGCTTGTACTTGCACTGCGTCACCCTGCGGAGAGAAGAGGACATCTGGGGACACCTGGGGACATCTGGGGACATCTGGTGGGATTCTGGGGAGATTTGGTGTAGAAATGGTCCAAAAGCTCAAAAAAGCCCCATAAATCCCTAAAAATCCAGGCAGGACCATTGCCAGCCCTCAGGGGTCCTCACAGTGCTGCTGGTGGGGCTCCAAGGAAGATCTCAAGAACTTCTTGGTGTCCCACCATCCCAAAACCACTTAAACCACCCCAAAACCACCAAAAACAACCACGAATCCACCAAAAACCACCTCGAGACCCCAAAATACCTCAAAAAATCCCACACATTCTTCTGGTGGTGCTCCAAGGAAGATCTCAAGAAGTTTGGGATGTCCCACCATCCAGAAACCACCAAAAACACCTCAAAACCACCCCAAACCACCAGGAATCCACCAAAAGCCACCTCGAGACCCCAAAATACCTCAAAAAATCCCAAAAAAATTCCCCGAAAAATTCCCAAAAAATTCCTAAAAATTCCCAAAAAATCCCAAAAAATTCCCAAAAATGGACCTGTCCTGGCACTCCTCCTTCTGGTGGTGCTCCAAGGAAGATCTCAAGAACTTCGAGGTGTCCCACCATCCCAAAACCACCAAAAATACCTCAAAACCACCCCAAACCACCTGGAATCCACCAAAAGCCACCTCGAGACCTCATAACACCTCAAAAAAACCCAAAAAAAATCCCAAAAATTCCAAAAAAATTCCTAAAAATTCCAAAAAAAATCCCAAAAATTCCAAAAAAATCCCCAAAAATTCCCCCAAACAGACCTGTCCTGGCACTCCTCCTTCTGGTGGCGCTCGAGCAGCGAGCGGGGGAACTGGCGGGCGCAGAAGCCGCACTCGGCCGGCAGCTCGCTGACCGCCTTCTCCACGGCCACATCCCACCGGCACCAAACCACCCCAAAATCCCCAAAAATCCCCCCAAAAAAATCCAAAAATTCCCATCCAGGACCATTCCCATCCATCATCCATTCTGACACTACCTCTGATGGTGCTTCAAGGAAGATCTCAAGAACTTTGAGGTGTCCCACCACCCCAAAACCACCAAAAATCCCCTCGAAACCACCCCAAACCACCTGGAATCCACCAAAAACCACCTCGAGACCCCAAAATACCTCAAAAAATCCCACACATTCTTCTGGTGGTGCTCCAAGGAAGATCTCAAGAACTTTGAGGTGTCCCACCATCCCAAAACCACCAAAAACACCTCAAAACCACCCTAAACCACCTGGAATCCACCAAAAACCACCTCGAGACCTCATAACACCTCAAAAAATCCCCAAAAAAATTCCAAAAAATTCCAAAAAAATCCCAAAAAAATTCCTAAAAATTCCCAAAAAATTCCCCAAAAATTCCCCCAAACGGACCTGTCCTGGCACTCCTCCTTCTGGTGGTGCTGCAAGGAAGATCTCAAGAACTTTGAGGTGTCCCACCACCCCAAAACCCCCAAAAACACCTCCAAACCACCCCAAACCACCTGGAATCCACCAAAAACCACCTCGAGACCTCAGAACACCTCAAAAAATCCCACACATTCTTCTGGTGGGGCTCCAAGGAAGATCTCAAGAACTTTGAGGTGTCCCACCACCCCAAAACCACCAAAAACACCTCAAAACCACCCCAGACCACCACGAATCCACCAAAAGCCACCTCGAGACCTCATAACACCTCAAAAAATCCCAAAAAAAAATCCGAAAAATTCCAAAAAAATCCCTAAAAAATTCCAAAAAAATTCCCCAAAATTCCCCCAAACGGACCTGTCATGGCACACCTCCTGCTGGTGGCGCTCCAAAGATCTCGAGAACTTTGAGGTGTCCCACCATCCCAAAACCACCAAAAATACCTCCAAACCACCCCAAACCACCTGGAATCCACCAAAAGCCACCTCGAGACCTCATAACACCTTAAAAAATCCCCAAAAAAATTCCAAAAAATTCCAAAAAAATCCCAAAAAAATTCCTAAAAATTCCCAAAAAATTCCCCAAAAATTCCCCCAAACGGACCTGTCCTGGCACTCCTCCTTCTGGTGGTGCTGCAAGGAAGATCTCAAGAACTTTGAGGTGTCCCACCACCCCAAAACCACCAAAAACACCTCAAAACCACCCTAAACTGCCTGGAATCCACCAAAAACCACGCCGAGACCTCATAACACCTCAAAAAAACCCAAAAAAAATTCCCAAAAATTCCAAAAAAATTCCTAAAAATTCCAAAAAAAATCCCAAAAATTCCAAAAAAATCCCCAAAAATTCCCCCAAACAGACCTGTCCTGGCACTCCTCCTTCTGGTGGCGCTCGAGCAGCGAGCGGGGGAACTGGCGGGCGCAGAAGCCGCACTCGGCCGGCAGCTCGCTGACCGCCTTCTCCACGGCCAGGTTGCGGCAGCAGAGGCTCTTGGAGATCTCGCAGCGGCAGTTGGGACACGTGGCCTGCTCCTCCTTCAGCCGCGAGTCCGCCAGCAGGTGGATGAAACACCCCGCGCACATCAGGTGCCCGTTGGTGCACTGGGGACAGAAAAAAAATGGGAATTTTTTAATATTTTTAGTGTTGTTTTTCCATTGAATTTTTACGAATTTTACGGATTTTTAATTATAATTTTCCCATTCAATTGCTCATATTTCTACCCTTTTCAATTTCAAATTTTGTCTCATTTTTATTCCCCTTTCCCCACCTTTTTAATTGCAATTTTCCCCATATTTAATGCTCATTTTTACCATTTAATTCCTCATTTTCACCATTTAATTCCTCATTTTCCCCCTGTTTTTTATCAGTATTTCCCCCCTATTATTTTTTTCAAGTCATTCCCAATTTTATCAATTATTCTCCATTATTTATTTATCAATATTTTCTCTTATTATTTTTTCCAAATATTCCCAGTTTATCCTCATTTTTCCCCATTATTTCTCCCCAATTTCCCTCTTTTTCCCATTGGAATCCCCCATTGATTCCCATTGATCCCCATTGATTCCCAATTCCTCATTGGACTTCTCCATTGATTCCCCATTGATTCCCAATTCCCATTGATTCCCCATTGATTCCCATTAATTCCCATTGATCCCCATTGATTCCCAATTCCCATTGATTCCCCATTGATTCCCAATTCCCCACTGATTCCCCATTGATTCCAAATATCCCATTGATTCCCAATTCCCCATTGATCCCCAATTCCCATTGTCTCCCTATTGATTCCCCATTGGAATTTCCCATTGATTCCCCATTCCTCATTGATTCTCATTGATCCCCCATTGATCCCCCATTGATTCCCAGTTTCCCATTGGAATTCCCCATTGATTCCCATTGATCCCCATTGATTCCCATTGATTGCCATTGATTCCCATTGATTCCCCATTGATTCCCATTGATTCCCCATTGATTCCCATTGATCCCCATTGATTCCCCATTGATCCCCATTGATTCCCATTGATTCCCATTGATTCCCATTGATTGCCATTCATTCCCATTGATTCCCCATTGATCCCAAATTCCCATTGTCTCCCCATTGATTCCCCATTGGAATTTCCCATTGATTCCCAATTCTTCATTGATTCCCATTGATTCCCCATTGATTGCCCATTGGAATTTCCCATTGATTCCCAATTCCTCATTGATTCCCAATTCCCATTGATTCCCCATTGATTCCCAATTCCCCATTGATTCCCAATTCCCATTGATTCCCATTGATTCCCCATTGATTCCCCATTGATCCCCATTCCCCATTGGACTTCTCCATTGATTCCCCATTGATTCCCATTGATTCCCAATTCCCATTGATTCCCCATTGATTCCCCATTGATTCCCCACTGATTCCAAATACCCATTGATTCCCATTAATTCCCAATTGATTCTCAATTCCCCATTGATTCCCTACTGATTCCCAATTCCTCATTGATTCCCAATTCCCCATTGATTCCCCATTGATTCCCCATTGATCCCCCATTGATTCCCAGTTTCCCATTGGAATTCCCCATTTCCCAGCAGTGCATCAAACACCCCGCACACATCACGTGCCCGTTGGTGCACTGGGGACACCCAAAAAAAAAAATGGGAATTTTTTAATATTTTTAGTGTTATTTTTCCATTGAATTCCACGTTTTTTACAAATTTTTATTTACAATTTTCCCACGTTTGAAATTGAAATTTTTCCCATTCAATTGCTCATATTTCTACACTTTTCCATTTCAAATTTTGTCCCGTTTTTATTCCTCTTTCCCCACCTTTTTAATTGCAATTTTCCCCATATTTAATTCTCATTTTTATAATTTAATTCCTCATTTTCCTCCCATTTTTTTTATCAGTATTTTTCCCCTATTATTTTTTTCAAGTCATTCCCAATTTTATCAATTATTCTCCATTATTTATTTATCAATATTTTCTCTTATTATTTATTCCAAATATTCCCAATTTATCCTCATATTTCGCCATTATTTCTCCCCAATTTCCCTCTTTTTCCCATTGGAATCCCCCATTGATCCCCATTGATTCCCCATTGATTCCCAATTCCTCATTGATTCCCATTGATTCCCATTGATCCCCATTGATTCCCCAGTGATTCCTCATTGATTCCCATTGATTCCCATTCCCCATTGGACTTCTCCATTGATTCCCCATTGATCCCCATTGATTCCCATTGATTCCCAATTCCCCATTGATTCCCCACTGATTCCCATTGATTCCCATTGATGCCCAATTCCCATTGATTCCCCATTGATTCCCCATTGGAATTTCCCATTGATCCCCCATTGATCCCCCATTGATTCCCAGTTTCCCATTGGAATTCCCCATTTCCCAGCAGTGCATCAAACACCCCGCACACATCAGGTGCCCGTTGGTGCACTGGGGACACCCAAAAAAAAATGGGAATTTTTTAATATTTTTAGTGTTATTTTTCCATTGAATTCCACATTTTTTAAGAATTTTTAATTATAGTTTTCCCACATCTGAAATTGAAATTTTTCCCATTCAATTGCTCGTATTTCTACCCTTTTCAATTTTAAATTTTGGCCCGTTTTTATTCCCCTTTCCCCACCTTTTTAATTGCAATTTTCCCCATATTTAATGCTCATTTTTACCATTTAATTCCTCATTTTCCCCCTGTTTTTTATCAGTATTTCCCCCTTATTATTTTTTTCAAATTATTCCCAATTTTATCAATTTTTCTCCCTTATTTATCAATACTTTCCCTTATTATTTATTCCAAATATTCCCAGTTTATCCTCATTTTTCCCCATTATTTCTCCCCAATTTCCCTCTTTTTCCCATTGGAATCCCCCATTGATTCCCATTGATCCCCATTGATTCCCAATTCCTCATTGATTCCCATTGATTCTCCATTGATCCCCATTCCCCATCGGACTTCTCCATTGATTCCCCATTGATTCCCATTGATTCCCATTGTTTCCCAATTCCCATTGATTCCCCATTGATCCCTCATTGATTCCCAATTCCCATTGTCTCCCCATTGATTCCCCATTGATTCCCCATTGATTCCCAATTCCCATTGTCTCCCCATTGATTCCCCATTGATTCCCCATTGGAATTTCCCATTGATTCCCAATTCCCCATTGATTCCCCATTGATCCCCCATTGATTCCCAGTTTCCCAATGGAATTCCCCATTTCCCAGCAGTGCATCAAACACCCCGCACACATCAGGTGCCCGTTGGTGCACTGGGGACACAAAAAGTGGGAATTTTTGGGGTCAGATTCCATCAGAATTCCTTAGTGGGGTTGGCGGCAGGGAAACTGAGGCACGGGGTGGACATGGTGGTGGTAAAAATCAAAAATCCCCATGGAAAAGCTCCATTCTGGGTCTTAAAGGGTTAAATTATTCTGGGAATTATCCTGAAATTTATCTCTAATTTTTCCTAAATATTTCTGCTATTAGTCCCTATCATTTATCCCAAATATTCCCAATTATTCCTCATTTTCCCCCGTTATTTCTCCCTATTCATTCCCATTTTCCCATTGGAATTTCCCATTCATCCCCATTAATTCTTCATTGGAATTCCCCATTGATTCCCCATTGATTCCCAATTGCACACTCATTCCCATTTCCCCATTGATTCCCATTGATTGCCCATTGACCCCCCATTGATTCCCATTGATTCCCATTGATTCCAATTGATCTGGAATTCCCCATTGATTCCCCACTGATTCCAAATACCCCATTGATTCCAATTGATTCCCCATTGATTCCAATTGATTCCCATTGTTTCCCAATTTCCCATTGATTGCCCATTGATTGCCCATTGATTCCCATTTCCCCATTGATTCCCCATTGACTCTCCATTGATTCCCAATTGCACACTGATTCCCATTGATTCCCATTGATCCCCATTGATTCCCATTGATTCCCAATTCCCCATTGATTCCCATTGATCCCCCATTGATTCCCCATTGATTCTCCATTGATACCCATGGATTCCCAATTCCCCGCTGATTCCCATTGATTCCCCATTGATCCCAAATTCCCCATTGATTCCCCACTGATTCCCAATTGCACACTGATTCCCAATTCCCCATTGATTCTCCATTGATTCCCCACTGATCCCCCATTGATTCCCAGTTTCCCATTGGAATTCCCTATTTCCCAGCAGTGCATCAAACACCCCGCGCACATCAGGTGCCCGTTGGTGCACTGGGGACACCCAAAAAAAAAAAGGGAATTTTTAAATATTTTTAGTGTTATTTTTCCATTGAATTCCACGTTTTTTAGGAATTTTTAATTATAATTTACCCACGTTTGAAATTGAAATTTTTCCCATTCAATTTCTCGTATTTCTAACCCTTTGCAATTTCAAATTTTGTCCCATTTTTATTCCCCTTTCCCCACCTTTTTAATTGCAATTTTCCTCATATTTAATTCTCATTTTTACCAATGAATTCCTCATTTTTCTCCCATTTTTTTTTATCAGTATTTTCCCCCTATTATTTTTTTCAAATTATTCCCATTTTTATGAATTTTCCTCCCTTATTTATCAATATTTTCCCCTATTATTTATTCCAAATATTCCCAATTTTCCTCAATTTTCCCCATTATTTCTCCCCAATTTCCCTTTTTTCCCATTGGAATTCCCCATTGATTCCCATTGATCCCCATTGATTCCCAATTCCCCACTGATCCCCAATTCCCATTGTCTCCCCATTGATTCCCCATTGATTCCTCATTGATTCCTCATTGATTCCCAATTCCCAATTGATCCCCAATTCCCCATTGATCCCCATTGATTCCCAATTCCCATTGATTCCCCACTGATTCCCCATTGATTCCCAATTCCCCATTGATTCCCAATTCCCCATTGATTCCCAATTCCCCATTGATCCCCAATTCCCATTGATTCCCCATTGATTCCCCATTGATTCCCAATTCCCCATTGATCCCCAATTCCCCATTGATTCCCCATTGATTCCCATTGATTCCCCATTGATCCCCAATTCCCCATTGATTCCCCATTGATTCCCCATTGATTCCCAATTGCACACTGATTCCCAATTCCCCATTGTCTCCCCATTGTCTCCCCATTGATTCCCCATTGATTCCCAATTCCCCATTGATTCCCATTGATTCCCCATTGATCCCCCATTGATTCCCAGTTTCCCAATGGAATTCCCCATTTCCCAGCAGTGCATCAAACACCCGGCGCACATCAGGTGCCCGTTGGTGCACTGGGGACACCCAAAAAAAAAATGGGAATTTTTAAATATTTTTAGTGTTATTTTTCCATTGAATTCCACGTTTTTTAGGAATTTTTAATTATAATTTACCCACGTTTGAAATTGAAATTTTTCCCATTCAATTGCTCATATTTCTACACTTTTCCATTTCAAATTTTGTCCCGTTTTTATTCCTCTTTCCCCACCTTTTTAATTGCAATTTTCCCCATATTTAATTCTCATTTTTATAATTTAATTCCTCATTTTCCTCCCATTTTTTTTATCAGTATTTTTCCCCTATTATTTTTTTCAAGTCATTCCCAATTTTATCAATTATTCTCCATTATTTATTTATCAATATTTTCTCTTATTATTTATTCCAAATATTCCCAATTTATCCTCATATTTCGCCATTATTTCTCCCCAATTTCCCTCTTTTTCCCATTGGAATCCCCCATTGATCCCCATTGATTCCCCATTGATTCCCAATTCCTCATTGATTCCCATTGATTCCCATTGATCCCCATTGATTCCCCAGTGATTCCTCATTGATTCCCATTGATTCCCATTCCCCATTGGACTTCTCCATTGATTCCCCATTGATCACCAATTCCCATTGATTCCCCATTGATTCCCCACTGATTCGCATTGATTCCCCATTGATCCCCCATTGATTCCCCATTGATTCTCCATTGGAATTTCCCATTGATCCCCCATTGATCCCCCATTGATTCCCAGTTTCCCATTGGAATTCCCCATTTCCCAGCAGTGCATCAAACACCCCGCGCACATCAGGTGCCCGTTGGTGCACTGGGGACACCAAAAAAAAAAAGGGAATTTTTTAATATTTTTAATGTTATTTTTCCATTGAATTCCACATTTTTTAAGAATTTTTAATTATAGTTTTCCCACGTTTGAAATTGAAATTTTTCCCATTCAATTTCTCGTATTTCTAACCCTTTGCAATTTCAAATTTTGGCCCGTTTTTATTCCCCTTTCCCCACCTTTTTAACTGCAATTTTCCCCATATTTAATGCTCATTTTTACCATTTAATTCCTCATTTTCCCCCTGTTTTTTATCAGTATTTTCCCCTTATTATTTTTTTCAAATTATTCCCAATTTTATCAATTTTCCTCCCTTATTTATCAACATTTTCCCCTATTATTTATTCCAAATATTCCCAATTTATCTCATTTTTCCCCATTATTTCTCCCCAATTTCCCTCTTTTTCCCATTGGAATCCCCCATTGATTCCCCATTGATCCCCATTGATCCCCAATTCCTCATTGATTCCCATTGATTCTCCATTGATCCCCATTCCCCATCGGACTTCTCCATTGATTCCCCATTGATTCCCATTGATTCCCATTGTTTCCCAATTCCCATTGATTCCCCATTGATCCCTCATTGATTCCCAATTCCCCATTGATCCCCATTGATTCCCCATTGATTCCCCATTGATTCCCAATTCCCATTGTCTCCCCATTGATTCCCATTGATTCCCCATTGGATTTCCCATTGATTCCCAATTCCCATTGATTCCCCATTGATCCCCATTGATTCCCAGTTTCCCAATGGAATTCCCCATTTCCCAGCAGTGCATCAATACCCCGCACACATCAGTGCCCGTTGGTGCACTGGGACACAAAAATGGAAATTTTTGGGGTTCAGATTCCATCAGAATTCCTTTATGGGTTGGTGGAAGGGAAACTGAGGCACGGGTGACATGGTGTGGTAGAAGTCAAAAATCCCATGGAAAAGCTCATTCTGGGTCTTAAAGGGTTAAATTATTCTAGGAATTATCCTGAAATTTATCTCTAATTTTTCCTAAATATTTCTGCTATTAGTCCCTATCATTTATCCCAAATATTCCCAATTATTCCTCATTTTCCCCCGTTATTTCTCCCTATTCATTCCCATTTTCCCATTGGAATTTCCCATTCATCCCCATTAATTCTTCATTGGAATTCCCCATTGATTCCCCATTGATTCCCAATTGCACACTGATTCCCAATTCCCCATTGATTCCCCATTGATTGCCCATTGATCCCCATTGATTCCCATTGTTTCCCCATTGATTCTTCATTGGAATTCCCCATTGATTCCCCATTGATCCCCAATCCCCCATTGATTCCCCATTGATTCCCCATTGATTCCCATTGATTCCCATTGTTTCCCAATTTCCCATTGATTGCCCATTGATTGCCCATTGATTCCCATTTCCCCATTGATTCCCCATTGATTGCCCATTGATTCCCAATTGCACACTGATTCCCCATTGATTGCCCATTGATCCCCATTGATTCCCATTGTTTCCCAATTCCCCATTGATTCCCCACTGATTCCCATTGATTCCCCATTGATTCCCAATTCCCCACTGATTCCCATTGATTCCCCACTGATCCCCAATTCCCCATTGATTCCCCATTGATTCCCATTGATTCCCCATTGATTCCCAATTCCCCATTGATCCCCAATTCCCATTGATTCCCCACTGATCCCCCATTGATTCCCAGTTTCCCATTGGAATTCCCTATTTCCCAGCAGTGCATCAAACACCCCGCGCACATCAGGTGCCCGTTGGTGCACTGGGGACACCCAAAAAAAAAAAGGGAATTTTTAAATATTTTTAGTGTTATTTTTCCATTGAATTCCACGTTTTTTAGGAATTTTTAATTATAATTTACCCACGTTTGAAATTGAAATTTTTCCCATTCAATTGCTCGTATTTCTACACTTTTCCATTTCAAATTTTGTCCCGTTTTTATTCCCCTTTCCCCACCTTTTTAATTGCAATTTCCCCCATATTTAATTCTCATTTTTACCATTTAATTCCTCATTTTCCTCCCATTTTTTTATCAGTATTTCCCCCCTATTATTTTTTTCAAATTATTCCCAATTTTATCAATTTTTCTCCCTTATTTATCAATATTTTCCCTTATTATTTATTCCAAATATTCCCAATTTATCCTCATTTTTCCCCATTATTTCTCCCCAATTTCCCTTTTTTCCCATTGGAATTCCCCATTGATTCCCATTGATTCCCATTGATTCCCAATTCCCCACTGATCCCCAATTCCCATTGTCTCCCCATTGATTCCCCATTGATTATCATTGATTCCCCATTGACTCCCAATTCCCCATTGATCCCCAATTCCCCATTGATTCCCAATTCCCCATTGATTCCTCATTGATTCCCAATTCCCCATTGATTCCCAATTCCCCATTGATTCCCAATTCCCCATTGATCCCCAATTCCCATTGTCTCCCCATTGATTCCCCATTGATTCCCCATTGGAATTTCCCATTGATTCCCAATTCCCCATTCATTCCCCATTGATCCCCCATTGATCCCCCATTGATTCCCAGTTTCCCATTGGAATTCCCCATTTCCCAGCAGTGCATCAAACACCCCGCGCACATCAGGTGCCCGTTGGTGCACTGGGGACACCCAAAAAAAAAAAAAGGGAATTTTTTAATATTTTTAGTGGTATTTTTTCATTTAATTCCACATTTTTTAAGAATTTTTAATTATAGTTTTCCCACGTTTGAAATTGAAATTTTTCCCATTCAATTTCTCGTATTTCTAACCCTTTGCAATTTCAAATTTTGTCCCATTTTTATTCCCCTTTCCCCACCTTTTTAATTGCAATTTTCCCCATATTTAATTCTCATTTTTACCATTTAATTCCTCATTTTCCCCCTGTTTTTTATCAGTATTTCCCCCTTATTATTTTTTTCAAATTATTCCCAATTTTATCAATTTTCCTCCCTTATTTTTCAATATTTTCCCCTATTATTTATCCCACATATTCCCAATTTTTTCTCGTTTTCACCCATTATTTCTCCCCAATTTCCCTTTTTTCCCATTGGAATCCCCCATTGATTCCCAATTCCCCATTGATTCCCCATTGATTCCCCATTGATCCCCAATTCCTCATTGATTCCCATTGATTCCCCATTGATCCCCATTCCCCATTGGACTTCTCCATTGATTCCCCATTGATTCCCAATTCCCATTGATTCCCCATTGATTCCCATTAATTCCCATTGATCCCCATTGATTCCTCATTGATTCCCAATTCCCCATTGATCCCCAATTCCCATTGTCTCCCCATTGATTCCCCATTGATTCCCCATTGGAATTTCCCATTGATTCCCAATTCCTCATTGATTCCCAATTCCCATTGATTCCCCATTGATCCCCAATTCCTCACTGGAATTCCCCATTGATTCCCCATTGATTCCAAATACCCCATTGATTCCCATTAATTCCCAATTGATTCCCGATTCCCCATTGATCCCCATTGATTCCCAATTCCCCATTGATTCCCCATTGATTCCCCACTGATTCCCCATTGATTCCCAGTTTCCCAATGGAATTCCCCATTTCCCAGCAGTGCATCAAACACCCGGCGCACATCAGGTGCCCGTTGGTGCACTGGGGACACCCAAAAAAAAAATGGGAATTTTTAAATATTTTTAGTGTTATTTTTCCATTGAATTCCACGTTTTTTAGGAATTTTTAATTATAATTTACCCACGTTTGAAATTGAAATTTTTCCCATTCAATTGCTCGTATTTCTACACTTTTCCATTTCAAATTTTGTCCCGTTTTTATTCCCCTTTCCCCACCTTTTTAATTGCAATTTCCCCATATTTAATTCTCATTTTTACCATTTAATTCCTCATTTTCCTCCCCTTTTTTATCAGTATTTTCCCCCATTATTTTTTCAAATTATTCCCAATTTTATCAATTTTCCTCCCTTATTTATCAATATTTCCCCCTATTATTTATTCCAAATATTTCCAATTTATCCTCATTTTTCCCCATTATTTCTCCCCAATTTCCCCTTTATTCCCATTGGAATCCCCCATTGATTCCCATTGATCCCCACTGATTCCCAATTCCCCATTGATTCCCCATTGATCCCCCATTGATTCCCAGTTTCCCATTGGAATTCCCCATTTCCCAGCAGTGCATCAAACACCCCGCGCACATCAGGTGCCCGTTGGTGCACTGCGGACACAAAAAGTGGGAATTTTTGGGGTCAGATTCCATCAGAATTCCTTAGTGGGGTTGGCGGCAGGGAAACTGAGGCACGGGGTGGACATGGTGGTGGTAAAAATCAAAAATCCCCATGGAAAAGCTCCATTCTGGGTCTTAAAGGGTTAAATTATTCTGGGAATTATCCTGAAATTTATCTCTAATTTTTCCTGAATATTTCTGCTATTAATCCCTATCGTTTATCCCAAATATTCCCAATTTTTCCTCATTTTCCCACCTTATTTATTCTCATTTTCCACCCTTTTTTCCCCATTTCCCTCTCTATTTACCAATATTTCCCCCATTACTTATCCCGAATATTCCCATTTTTTCCTCATTTTCCCCCATTATTTCTCCCTATTCATTCCCATTTTCCCATTGGAATTTCCCATTCATCCCCATTGATTCTTCACTGGAATTCCCCATTGATTCCCAATTGCACTCTGATTCCCAATTCCCCATTGATTCCCATTGATCCCCATTGATTCCCATTGTTTTCCAATTCCCCATTGATTCCCATTGTTTCCCAATTCCCCATTGATTCCCAATTCCCCACTGATTCCCATTGATTCCCCATTGATTCCCCATTGATTCTTCATTGGAATTCCCCATTGATTCCCAATTGCACACTGATTCCCAATTCCCCATTGATTCCCCATTGATTGCCCATTGGAATTTCCCATTGATTCCCAATTCCTCATTGATTCCCATTGATTCCCATTGATTCCCATTGATTCCCAATTCCCCATTGATTCCCCATTGATTCCCCATTCACCATTGATGCCCCATTGATTCCCCATTGATTCCCAATTCCCGTTGGAATTCCCCATTGATCCCCAATTCTCATTGATTCCCCATTGATTGCCCATTGATTGCCCATTGATTGCCCATTGATTCCCCATTGATTCCCCATTGGAATTTCCCATTGATTCCCAATTCCCCATTGATTCCCCATCGATTCCCCATCGATTCCACATTGATTCCCATTGGTTCCAATTGATTGCCCATTGATCCCCAATTCCCATTGATTCCCCATTGATCCCCCATCGATTCCACATTGATTCCCATTGGTTCCAATTGATTGCCCATTCCCCATTGATTCCCCATTGATTCCCAATCCCCCATTGGAATTTCCCATGGTTGCACTGGGAAATGAGACAAAAATGGGAATTTTGGAGAATTTTGTTCTGTTGGAATTTGTGGCTGGGTTGGTGGAAGGGAAACTGAGGCACGGGGTGGACACGGTGATGGTGGAACCCAAAAATCCCCATGGAAAAGCTCCATTCTGGCTCTTCAAGGGTTAAATTATTCTGGGAATTATCCTGAAATTTATCTCTCATTTTTCCTGAATATATCTGTAATTAATCCTTAATATTTATCCCTAATATTGCCAATTTATCTGCATTTTCCCACCTTATTTATTCTCATTTTCCATCTTTTTTTCCTCATTTTTTTCTTTATTATCAATATTTTCCCCCATTCTTTATCCCAAATATTCCAAATTTTCCCCCATTTTCCTGTGTTATTTTTCAATATTTTCACCCTTTATTTATCCCTAGTATTCTCAATTTATTCTCATTTTCCCACCTAATTTATGAATTTTTTCCTATTATTTATCCCAAATATTGCCAATTTATCCCCATTTTCCCACCTTTTTTTCCCCAAATTTTCCCCCTTTATTTATCAATACATTCCTTGTAATTTATCCCAAATATTCCAAATTTTTTCTCCCTTTTCTCCCTTATTTATCAATATTTCCCCCAATTATTTATCCCAAATATTCCAAATTTTTCCTCATTTCCCTCCCTTATTTATTTCCCTTTCCCACCAATTTTAGTCCCTTATTTATCAATATTTTCCCCCTATTATTAATCCCTAATATTCCCAATTTTTCCCCCTTTTTCTTCCCTTATTTATCAATAATTTCCCCAATTATTTATCCCAAATATTCCCAATTTTTCCTCATTTTCCCACCATTTTTTCCCATTTTAATCCCTTATTTATCAATATTTCCCCCAATTATTTATCCCAAATATTCCTATTTTTTCCCCATTTTCCCACCTTTTTTCCTCATTTTAATCCCTAATTTATGAATAATTTTCCCTATTCTTTATCCCAATATTTCCAATTTTTCCTCATTTTCCCCCTACTTATTTATCTCAAATATTCCCAATTTTTCCCCATTTTCCCACTTTATTAATTAACAATTCCCCCAATTATTTATCCCAAATATTCCCAATTTTTCCTCATTTTCCTCCCTAATTTATCAATATTTCCCCCAATTATTTCTCCCAAATATTCCAAATTTTTCCCCATTTTTCTCTCTTATTTATCAATATTTTCCCCCATTATTTACCCCAAATATTCCCAATTTTTCCATTTATTTATTTCCATTTTCCCACAATATTTCCCCATTTTAATCCCTTATTTATCAATACTTTCCTCCATTATTTATCCCAAATATTCCTATTTTTTTCCCCATTTTCCCACCTTTTTTTCCTCATTTTAATCCCTAATTTATGAATATTTCCCCCCATTATTAATCCCAATTTTTCCAATTTTTCCTCATTTTCCCCCCTACCTATTTATCTCAAATATTCCAAATTTTTCCCCATTTTCCCACTTTATTAATTAACAATTCCCCCAATTATTTATCCCAAGTATTCCAAATTTTCCCTCATTTCCTTCCCTAATTTATCAATATTTTCCCCCATTATTTACCCCAAATATTCCCAATTTTTCCATTTATTTATTTCCATTTTTCCACCACTTTTTCCCATTTTTATCCCTTATTTATCAATATTTTCTCCTGTTATTTATCCCAAATATTCCCAATTTTTCCTCATTTTCCCCCATTATTTATTTTCATTTCCCACCAATTTTAGTCCCTTATTTATGAATATTTTCCCCCAATTATTTATCCCAAATATTCCAAATTTTTCCCCATTTTTCACTCTTATTTATGAATTTTCCCCCCATTATTTACCCCAAATATTCCCAATTTTTCCATTTATTTATTTCCATTTTCCCACAATATTTTCCCATTTTAATCCCTTATTGATCAATATTTTCCCCAATTATTTATCCCAAGTATTCCCAATTTTTCCTCATTTTCCTCCCTTATTTATTTCCCTTTCCCACCATTTTTAATCCCTTATTTATCAATTTTTCCCCCATTATTTACCCTAAATATTCCCAATTTTTCCATTTATTTATTTCCATTTTCCCACAATATTTTCCCATTTTAATCCCTTATTTATCAATAATTTCCCCATTATTTATCCCCAATATTCCCAATTTTTCCCCATTTTCCTCCCTTACTTATTTCCATTTTTCCACCACTTTTTCCCATTTTTATCCCTTATTTATCAATATTTTTCCCCAATTATTTATCCCAAATATTCCCAATTTTTCCTCATTTTCCTCCCTTATTTATTTCCATTTCCTATCATTTTTAATCCCTTATTTATCAATATTTTCCCCAATTATTTATCCCAAATATTCCAAATTTTTCCTCAATTTCCTCCCTTATTTATCAATATTTTCCCCCATTATTTATCCCAAATATTCCAAATTTTTCCTCTTTTTCCCACCATTTTTTCACATTTTTAATCCCTTATTTATCAATACTTTCCTCCATTATTTATCCCAAATATTCCTATTTTTTTCCCCATTTTCCCACCTTTTTTCCTCATTTTAATCCCTAATTTATGAACAATTTTCCCTCTTATTTATCCCAATATTCCCAATTTTTCCACATTTTCCCCCCTACTTATTTATCCCAAATATTCCCAATTTTCCTCAATTTTCCCACTTTATTAATTAACAATGTCCCCAATTATTTATCCCAAATATTTCCAATTTTTCCATTTATTTATTTCCATTTTCCCACAATATTTTCCCATTTTAATCCCTTATTTATCAATAATTTCCCCCATTATTTATCCCAAATATTCCCAATTTTTCCTCATTTTCCTCCCTTATTTATTTCCATTTCCCACCATTTTTAATCCGTTATTTATCAATTTTTCCCCCATTATTTATCCCTAATATTCCCAATTTAATCAACTAATTAATCAATTAATTGATTCCCAATAAGTTGAATTGTTCATTGAATTAATTCCACATTTAACTAATCCAAATTTTTGTTAATCAATCAATTAATCAGTTAATTAATAAATCAATCAATCAATCAATCAATTAATCAGTCAGTTAATCAAGTAATCAATCAATAACTAATTCATTGAATCCCATCCTGGCATTAATTAGCCCAAGATTTAATTAACCCCAAAATTAATCAATTCTTAATCAAATAATCAATCAATTAGTCATTTAATTGGTTCCCATCCTGGCATTAATTAATCCCAGATTTAGTTAATCAATAAATTAATCAATTAATCAATCAATAACCAATTCATTGGATCTCATCCTGGCATTAATTAGTCCCAGAATTAATTAATCCCACATTTAGTGAATCAATTAACTAAATCAATTAGTGAATCAATTAAATATTGAATTAATTAATAAATTAATCAAGCAATTAGTTAATGAATGAATTAATCAGTAATTAATTAATTGGATCACATCCGGGCATTAATTAGCCCCAGATTTATTTAACCCCTAAATAAATCAATTAATCAATCAATTATTCAGTTAATTGGTTCCCACTCTGGCATTAATTAGTCCCAGATTTAATTAATCCCAGAATTAATTCCTCAATCAATCCCTGAATTAATTAATCAATCAATAAATCAATCAATTAATCAATCAATTAATCAAGTAATCAATCAATCAATAACTAATTCATTGGATCCCACCCTGGAATTAATTACCCTCTGATTTAATTGCCCCACAATTTAATTAACCCCATCAATGAATCCCTGAATTAATTAATTAATCAATCAATCCATCCATTCATTAATGAATCAATCAATACCCAATTCATTGGATCCCACCCTGGCATTAATTAGCCCCAGATCTAATTAATCCCTGATTTCATTAATCATTTAATTAGTTAATCCATTAATGAATCAATTTTATATTTATTAATCAATTAATCAATACCCAATTGATTAATTGATTGATTGATTGATTAATTACCCAATTCCATTAGTTAATCCACTAATGAATCAATTCTATATTTATCAATCAATTAATTAATCAATACCCAATTCATTGGATCCCACCCTGGCATTAATTAACCCCAGATCTAATTAATCCCAGATTTCGTTAATCAATTAGTTAATCCATTAATCAATTTTATATTTATAAATATAACATATAATTATATACATAATATATAATTTTATATATAATATATAATTGTATAATAATTATAATTAATAAATTAATCCGTACCCAATTGGTTAATTAATTGATTGATTGATTAATTAACTACCCAATTCAATTAGTTAATCCATTAATGAATCAATTCTATATTTATTCATCAATTCATTCATACCCAATTGATTAATTAATTGATTAACTACCCAATTCAATTAGTTAATCCATTAATCAATCAATTCTATATTTATCAATCAATTAATTAATCAATACCCAATTCATTGGATCCCACCCTGGCATTAATTAACCCCACGTCTAATTAATACCAGATTTCATTAATCATTCAATTAGTTAATCCATTAATGAATCAATTCTATATTTATTAATTAATTCATACCCAATTGATTAATTAATTGATTGATTGATTGATTAATTACCCAATTCCATTAGATAATCCACTAATGAATCAATTCTATATATATCAATCAAGTAATCAATCAATACCCAATTCATTGGATCCCATCCTGGCATTAATTAACCCCAGATTTAATTAATCCCAGATTTTGTTAATCATTCAATTAGTTAATCCATTAATGAATATATTTTATATTTATAAATATAACATAAAATTATATACATAATATATAATTATATATGTAATATATAATTGTATTAGAAATATATAATTAATAAATTAAACCATACCCAATTGGTTAATTAATTGATTGATTAATTAACTACCCAATTCAATTAGTTAATCCATTAATCAATCAATTCTATATTTATTCATCAATTCATTCATACCCAATTGATTAATTAATTGATTGATTGATTAATTACCCAATTCAATTAGTTAATCCATTAATCAATCAATTCTATATTTATCCATCAATTAATTAATCAATACCCAATTCATTGGATCCCACCCTGCCATTAATTAACGCCAGATCTAATTAATCCCAGATTTTGTTAATCATTCAATTAGTTAATCCATTAATGAACCAATTTTATATTAATTAATCAATTAATCCATACCCAATTGATTAATTATTCAATTGATTGATTAATTACCCAATTCACTTAGTTAATCCATTAATGAATCAATTCTATATTTATTAATCAATTAATCCATACCAAATTGATTAATTAATTGTTTGATTGATTAATTACCCAATTCAATTAGTTAATCCAGTAATGAATAAATTATATATTTAGTAATCAATTAAACCATACCCAATTGGTTAATTAATTGATTGATTAATTAACTACCCAATTCACTTAGTTAATGCATTAATCAATCAATTCTATATTTATCAATCAATCAATAAATCAATACCCAATTCATTGGATCCCACCCTGCCATTAATTAACCCCAGCTCTAATTAACCCCAGAACTACTCAATCAATCAATACCTCAATTAATCAATCAACTCCTTAATTCATACACTAAATCCCCGAGCAATTAATCAACAAATCAATCACTCAATCAATGGATCAGCAGTTAATTGGATCCCATCCCAGCATTAATTACCCGCAGCATTAATGAACCCCTGTCCGTCCCTGCCTTGGTGGCCCCTGAGGACACTTTGGTGGCCCAGGAGGGGACAAGAAGGACCTTGAGGGGACACTTTGGTGGCCCTGGCAGGGCTTTGGTGGCCCAGGAGGGGACAAAGGAGCCCTTGGTGGCCCTGAGGGGACTTTGGTGGCCCAGGAGGGGACAGGGACACCCTGAGATGGTTTGGTGGCCCTGGGGACAGTTTGGTGGCCCAGAGGTGCCAAAGGAGTCCTTGGTGGCCCTGAGGTGACTTTGGTGGCCCAGGAGGGGACAAGGACACCCTGAGGGGTTTGGTGGCCCTGAGGACACTTTGGTGGCCCTGAGGGGACTTTGGTGGCCCAGGAGGGGGCAGGGACACCCTGAGGACACTTGGGTGGCCCAGGAGGGAACTTTGGTGGCCCTGGGATGACTTTGATGGCCCAGGAGGGGCCTTTGGTGGCCCTGGGACACTTTGGTGGCCCAGGAGGTGCCAAAGGAGCCCTTGGTGGTCCATGAGGTGACTTTGGTGGCCCCAGGCCCTGATGGCACCTGGGGGGACTTTGGTGGT
Source organism: Zonotrichia leucophrys gambelii (assembly GCF_028769735.1). NCBI lineage: Eukaryota > Metazoa > Chordata > Aves > Passeriformes > Passerellidae > Zonotrichia > Zonotrichia leucophrys. The sequence continues at coordinate 7,352 of NW_026992498.1, read as the reverse complement.
GGCCCATGAGGGCACTTTGGTGGCCCTGGGGTGACTTTGGTGGCCCTGGAGGGAACAAAGTGAGCCCTTGGTGGCCCAGGAGGTGCCAAAGGAGCCCTTGGTGGCCCTGGGGGGACTTTGGTGGCCCCAGGCCTTGGTGGCCTCCAGGAGACCTTGGTGGCCCTGGGGACACTTTGGTGGCCCAGGAGGGGACAGGGACACCCTGAGCAGGTTTGGTGGCCCCTGAGGACACTTTGGTGGCCCAGGAGGAAACTTTGGTGGCCCCAGGAGGATTTGGTGGCCCCTGGGACAGTTTGGTGGCCATGAGGGGACATTGGTGACCCAGGAGGTGCCAAAGGAGCCCTTGGTGGCCCTGGGGTGACTTTGATGGCCCAGGAGGGGACAGGGACACCCTGAGGACACTTTGGTGGCCCAGAAGGGAATTCTGGTGGCCCCAGGAGGATTTGGTGGCCCCTGGGACGCTTTGGTGGCCCAGGAGGTGCCAAAGGAGCCCTTGGTGGCCCAGGGGGACACTTTGGTGGCCCCCAGGGTGACTTTGGTGGCCCCTGAGGGGACAGGGACACTCTGGGACACTTCTGGTGGCCATGAGAGGACATCGGTGGCCCCTGGGACAGTCTGGTGGCCCCTGAGGTGACTTTGGTGGCCCCTGAGGGGACAAAGTGAGGCCTTGGTGGCCCTGGGGTGACTTTGGTGGCCCAGGAGGGGACAGGGACACCCTGGGGGGTTTGGTGGCCCCTGGGGACACTTTGGTGGCCCAGGAGGTGCCAAAGGAGCCCTTGGTGGTCCATGAGGTGACTTTGGTGGCCCAGAAGGGGACAGGGACACCCTGAGGACACTTTGGTGGCCCCAGGCCCTGATGGCACCTGGGGGGACTTTGGTGGCCCTGAGGTGACTTTGGTGGCCCTGAGGGGACAGGGACACCCTGAGGGGCTTGGTGGCCCCTGAGGACACTTTGGTGGCCCTGGGGTGACTTTGGTGGCCCAGGAGGGGACAGGGACACTCTGGGACACTTTTGGTGGCCATGAGAGGACATTGGTGGCCCCTGGGGGGGTTTGGTGGCCCAGGAGGTGCCAAAGGAGCCCTTGGTGGCCCCAGAGGAGCCTTTGGTGGTCCCAGCCCTTGGTGGCCCATGAGGGGACTTTGGTGGCCCCAGGCCTTGGTGGCACCTGGGGGCACTTTGGTGGTGGCCCATGAGGGGACTTTGGTGGCCCCAGGCCTTGGTGGCCCCCAGGAGACCTTGGTGGCCCTGGGGTGGCTTTGGTGGCCCATGAAGGGCCTTTGGTGGCCCTGAGGACACTTTGGTGGCCCAGGAGGTGCCAAAGGAGCCCTTGGTGGCCCCAGGCCTTGGTGGCCCCTGGGGTGACATTGGTGGCCCAGGAGGTGACATGAAGGACCTTGAGGAGCCTTTGGTGGCCCTGGCAGGGTTTGGTGGCCCAGGAGGGGACAGGGACACTCTGGAATGGTTTTGGTGGCCATGAGAGGACATTGGTGGCCCCTGGGACACTTTGGTGGCCCAGGAGGTGCCAAAGGAGCCCTTGGTGGTCCATGAGGTGACTTTGGTGGCCCCAGGCCTTGGTGGCACGTGGGGGGACTTTGGTGGCCCTGGGGTGACTTTGGTGGCCCAGGAGGGGACAGGGACACCCTGAGGAGGTTTGGTGGCCCCTGAGGACACTTTGGTGACCCAGGAGGTGCCAAAGGAGCCCTTGGTGGCCCCAGAGGAGCCTTTGGTGGCCCCAGGCCTTGGTGGCCCTGGGGTGACTTTGGTGGCCCAGCAGGGGACAGGGACACCCTGAGGAGGTTTGGTGGCCCCTGAGGACACTTTGGTGGCCCAGGAGGATTTGGTGGCCCTGGCAGGGGTTTGGTGGTCCCTGGAGGGGACAGTTTGGTGGCCCTGGCAGGGTTTGGCAGCCCATGAGGGGACAGGGACACTCTGGGACACTTTTGGTGGCCCCTGGGACACTTTGGTGGCCCTGGCAGGGTTTGGTGGCCCAGGAGTGACAAAGGAGCCCCTGGTGGCCCATGAGGGGACTTTCGTGGCCCAGGAGGGGACAGGGACACCCTGAGGAGGTTTGGTGGCCCCTGAGGACACTTTGGTGGCCCTGGGGTGACTTTGGTGGCCCAGGAGGGGACAGGGACACCCTGGGACACTTTTGGTGACCATGAGGGGACATTGGTGGCCCCTGGGGGGGTTTGGTGGCCCAGGAGGTGCCAAAGGAGCCCTTGGTGGCCCCTTGGTGGTTTTGGTGGCCCCAGGCCTTGGTGGCCCCCAGGAGCCCTTGGTGGCCCATGGGGAGACTTTGGTGGCCCAGAAGGGGACAGGGACATCCTGAGGATACTTTGGTGGCCCCTGGGACACTTTGGTGGCCCAGGAGGGAACTTTGGTGGCCCCAGGAGAATTTGGTGGCCCCTGGGACAGTTTGGTGGCCATGAGGTGACTTTGGTGGCCCAGGGGTGACAAAGGAGCCCTTGGTGGCCCTGTGGTGACTTTGGTGGCCCTGGGGACACTTTGGTGGCCCTGAGGGGACTTTGGTGTCCCTAGAGGGGCCAAAGGAGCCCCTGGTGGCCCAGGGGGACACTTTGGTGGCCCCCAGGGTGACTTTGGTGGCCCCTGAGGGGACAGGGACACTCTGGGACACTTTTGGTGGCCATGAGAGCACATCGGTGGCCCCTGGGACAGTCTGGTGGCCCATGAGGGGACAAAGTGAGACCTTGGTGGCCCTGGGGTGACTTTGGTGGCCCCAGTCCTTGGTGGCCCATGAGGTGACTGTGGGGGCCCATGAGGGGACAGGGACACCCTGAGGTGACTTTGGTGGCCCTGGGACACTTTGGTGGCCCTGGCAGGGATTTCGTGGCCCCTGAGGGGACAAAGTGAGGCCTTGGTGGCCCTGGGGTGACTTTGGTGGCCCAGAGGTGCCGAAGGAGCACTTGGTGGCCCTGGGGTGACTTTGGTGGCCCAGGAGGGGACAGGGACACCCTGAGGACACTTCGGTGGCCCCTGGGACACTTTGGTGGCCCCTGGGACGCTTTGGTGTCCCTAGAGGGGCCAAAGGAGCCCCTGGTGGCCCAGGGGGACACTTTGGTAGCCCCCAGGGTGACTTTGGTGGCCCAGGAGGGGACAGGGACACTCTGGAATGGTTTTGGTGGCCATGAGAGGACATTGGTGGCCCCTGGGACACTTTGGTGGCCCCTGAGGTGACTTTGGTGGCCCATAAGGGGACAAAGTGAGGCCTTGGTGGCCCAGGAGAGGACTTCAGTGGCCCAGGAGGGAACTTTGGTGGCCCCAGGAGAATTTGGTGGCCCCTGGGACAGTTTGGTGGCCCATGAAGGGACAAGGTCACTCTGGGACATTTTTGGTGGCCCTGGGACAGTTTGGTGGCCCATGGGGTACATTGGGTGGCCCCTGGGGTGACTTTGGTGGCCCAGGAGGTGCCAAAGGAGCCCTTGGTGGCCCCAGGGGACCATTTGGTGGCCCCAGGCCTTGGTGGCCTCCAGGAGACCTTGGTGGCCCTGGGGTGACTTTGGTGGCCCAGGAGGGGACAGGGACACCTGAGGAGGTTTGGTGGCCCCTGAGGACACTTTGGTGGCCCAGGGGTGCCAAAGGAGCCCCTGGTGGCCCCAGGCCTTGGTGGCCCCCAGGAGACCTTGGTGGCCCTGGGGCGACTTTGGTGGCCCATGAGGGGATTTTGGTGGCCCCTGGGGTGACTTTGGTGGCCCCAGGAGTGACAAAGGAGCCCTTGGTGGCCCCCAGGAGACCTTGGTGGCCCTGGGGACACTTTGGTGGCCCAGAGGTGCCAAAGGAGCCCTTGGTGGCCCTGGGGTGACTTTGGTGGCCCAGGAGGGGACAGGGACACCCTGAGGAGGTTTGGTGGCCCAGGAGGGAACTTTGGTGGCCCCAGGGACACTTTGGTGGCCCCTGAGGACACTTTGGTGGCCCAGGAGGTGCCAAAGGAGCCCTTGGTGGCCCTGGGGTGACTTTGGTGGCCCAGGAGAGGACAGGGACACCCTGAGGGGTTTGGTGGCCCCTGGGGACACTTTGGTGGCCCAGGAGGTGCCAAAGCAGCCCTTGGTGGCCCTGGGACACTTTGGTGGCCCCTGGGACACTTTGGTGGCCCTGGGAGACCTTGGTGGCCCAGGAGGTGCCAAAGGAGCCCCTGGTGGCCCAGGGGGACACTTTGGTGGCCCCCAGAGTGACTTTGGTGGCCCCTGAGGGGACAGGGACACTCTGGGACACTTCTGGTGGCCTCTGGGACAGTTTGGTGGCCCTGGCAGGGTTTGGTGGCCCTGAGGGGACAAAGTGAGGCCTTGGTGGCCCATGGGGTGGTTTGGTGGCCCAGGAGGGGACAGGGACACCCTGGCAGGGTTTGGTGGCCCTGAGGGGACGTTGGTGGCCCTCGATGAGCCCTGAAGGGACAGGGGGTGACAAAACCCTGGGGTGACACCGGCTGTGCCCAAGGGGGGTGACAGGGACACCAGGGGGTGACAGGGACACCAGGGAGGTGACACAGCCACCAAAGAGGTGACGAGGCCACCAAAAGGGTGACAATGCCACCAAGGAGGTGACAGGGCCACCACAGGGGTGACATGGTCACTATAGGGGGTGACAGGGCCACCAGAGAGGTGACAGGGCCACCAAATGGGTGACATGGTCACTATAGGGGGTGACAGGGCCACCAGGGAGGTGACAGGGCCACCAGGGGGGTGACAGTGCCACCAAGGGGTGACAGGGCCACCACAGGGGTGACAGGGCCACCAGAGGGGTGACAGTGCCACCAGGGGGGTGACAGTGCCACCAAGGAGGTGACAGTGCCACCAGAGGGGTGACAGGGCCACCAAAGCAGTGACAGGGCCACCACAGGGGTGACAGTGCCACCAGGGGGGTGACAGGGCCACCAGGGGGGTGACAGGGACACCAGGGGGTGACAGGGACACCAGGGGGTGACAGGGCCACCAGGGGGGTGACAGGGACACCACAGGGGTGACAATGACACCAGGGGGGTGACAGGGCCACCAAGGAGGTGACAGGGCCACCACAGGGGTGACAGGGACACCAGGGGGGTGACAGGGCCACCAGGGGGTGACAGGGACACCACAGGGGTGACAAGGCCAGCAAGAAGGTGACAGGGCCACCAAATGGGTGACAATGCCACAGAAGGGTGACAGGGCCACCAGAGCAGTGACAGGGCCACCAAAGCAGTGACAGGGCCACCACAGGGGTGACAGGGCCACCAGAGGGGTGACAGGGACACCAGAGGGGTGACAATGACACCAGGGGGGTGACAGGGACACCAAAAGGGTGACAATGCCACCAGGAGGGTGACAGGGCCACCACAGGGGTGACAGGGCCACCAGGGGGGTGACAATGACACCAGGGGGTGACAGGGCCACCAGGGGGTGACAGGGACACCACAGGGGTGACAATGACACCAGGAGGGTGACAGGGCCACCACAGGGGTGACAGGGACACCAGGAGGGTGACAATGACACCAAGGGGCGACAGGGCCACCAAAGCAGTGACAGGGACACCAAACAGGTGACAGTGCCACCACAGGGGTGACAGGGCCACCAGGGGGTGACAATGACACCAGGGGGTGACAGTGCCACCAAGGGAGGGTGACAATGCCACCAAGGGAGGGTGACAGTGCCACCAGGGGCTGTCCCCGTGTCCCCAAAGGAGGTGGCACTGCCCTGGGGGTGTCCCCATCCCCTGAGAGCTGTCCCGGTGCCACCTCGGCTCTGTCCCTGTCACCCCAAAGGGTGTCCCTGTGTCCCCAAAGGGTGTCCCCATGTCCCCAAGGGGTGTCCCTGTGTCCCCAAGAGGTGTCCCCATGTCCCCAAAGAGGTGTCCGCATGTCCCCAATGGGGTGTCCCTGTCCCCAAAGCCATGTCCCCATGTCCCCTGGGGGTGTCCCCAAAGAGGTGTCCGCATGTCCCCAATGGGGTGTCCCTGTCCCCAAAGCCATGTCCCCATGTCCCCTGGGGGTGTCCCAAGGGGGTGTCACTGTCCCAAATCCTCTCAGGACCCCTCCTGGTGCCCACTCAGCTGGGTCCTGGTGCCACCTGAGGATGTCCCCATGTCCCCAAGGGGGTGTCCCTGTCCCCAAGGGGGTGTCCCAGTGTCCCCAAGGGGTGTCCCAGTGTCCCCAAGGGGGTGTCCCTGTCCCCAATCCCCTCAGGACCGTCCTCAACCCCTCACGATCCCTCCCACTGCCCCCTCAGCCTCATCCCGGTGCCACCTGAGGATGTCCCCTTGTCCCCAAAGGGCTGTCCCTGTCCCCAAAGGGGTGTTCCTGTTCCCAAGGGGTGTCCCTGTGTCCCCAATCCTCTCAGGACCCCTCCTGGTGCCCACTCAGCTGGGTCCTGGTGCCACCATGAGATGTCCCCATGTCCCCAAGGGGGTGGCACTGTCCCCAATCCCCTCACAACCCCTCCCGCTGCCCCCTCAGCCTGCTCCCGGTGCCCCCTCAGGCTGTCCCCATGTCCCCAAGGAGGTGTCCCTGTCCCCAAACCCATTTCCTCATGTCCCCAAGAACTGTCCCTGTCCCCTGAGGGTGTCCCCAAGGGGGTGTCCCTGTCCCCAATCCCCTCAGGACCGTCCCCAATCCCCTCACGATCCCTCCCGGTGCCACCTCAGCCTTGTCCTGCTGCCACCTGGGGATGTCCCCATGCCCCCAAGGGGGTGTCCCTGTCCCCAAAGGGCTGTCCCTGTCCCCAAGGAGGTGTCCCCATGTCCCCAAAGCGCTGTGGCCGCCTCAGAACTGCCCCAATCCCCTCACGACTCCCCCCGCTGCCCCCTCAGCCTGCTCCCGGTGCCCCCTCAGCCTGGTCCCGGTGCCACCACTGCTGTCCCCATGTCCCCAAGGGGGTGTCCCTGTCCCCAAACCCATTTCCTCACGTCCCCAAGGACTGTCCCTGTCCCCTGAGGGTGTCCCCAAGGGGGTGTCCCTGTCCCCAACCCCTTCATCCTGTCCCCATGTCCCCAGCGCCGTCCCCCTGTCCCCAGAGTGTCCCCATACCTGATAGACGGAAGCCTTGGGCAGGTCGAGGCACACGGTGCAGCAGAGCACGGAGTAGAGGCGCTCCTCCAGCTTCACGCTGCCCGCCGCCCCCTCCGCGCCGCCGCCGCCGCTCCCGGCCGCCCTCAGCCGCTTCTTGGGCGGCGCGTCGGGATCGGCGCCCGCCTCCAACAGCAGCGCCGCCGCCGCCGCCGCTTCCTCCGCGCCGCCGCTTTCGCCTCCTCCCCCCAGCGCGGCCGCGGCTGCGGGACCCGGAGCGGCCGCGGAAGGAGCGGAGGGAGCGGCGGGGCCGCCGCCGGCATCGCGCTCCTCCGGCCCGGACATCGCCGCCATCGCCGA